>NC_091128.1:178804167-179084167 GCF_040183065.1 Periplaneta americana
GAAATTAAATTTTTCAAAACTTGAAAATTTGCACACATATTATTTCGTAACTCCACAACCATTAGAGATAGAATTCTGAAATTTTGTTCACTGATTTAACATGCATTTATGCAAAAGGTAGACTACGATAATGCCCATTTCTTTGAAAATAGAAAAATTAGGTCACAAAATATTATGTAAATTTTAATATATTTTATATAGGCCTAGTACAAATAAAAAAATAATTGTATTAAAATAAGCAACTCTACATGTCTGAGAGTAGTCTACTTTTCAGAAATAAGTGTTTATTACATGCAGGAAAAATATTAAAGATGTCAGAGAGACCGCAACAATATCATGGTTACCAAATGATGTAACTGCAGAATTGTTGTTTGTTTTTTGTTTCTTTTTTTTACTCTGACTATTACACTCTTACTACGTCATACTACTTTTGACCAATAAAACGGTACGAAAGGACGTACTTCAACCAATCATGGCTGCTTATCGCACAATTTTATCGCGTCCCTAGCATTTGTTTAATTTTATCGCGTCCCTAGCATTTGTTTCTTAGTTTGCCAACATTTGAAACTGCGCTGGTCTGGACGTCAAAAAAAATATATATATAAAATTACAAACCACTCCAGTCGATGCTTAGCAGTTTCAAATATGACTCGCATTGGCATTCAAGAACAAGAATTAATAAAAATCACTGATCATACCTATGCATCTTCTGAAATCCGATTTACAAATAAATGAAGAGCACCATTCGGAAATCCTGAATAAGTTGAATACACCATGTAGGCCTAAATCAACGAGTTCCACTTCTATTACGCACACGTCCAATATAACATCAATTGAACCACCAAACACATTCAAATTTGAAAATTGTACATTCAATAATTATTCCTTTTAAAATTATTCATGTTTATTTTTTATGTCATCTTCGTTAATTAAAACGTTTCTAACACTTGTGTACAGTATATTAGTTAGGTTATGTTATAGCTTCTGCTATATGATATTATGGATAGTCACGTATCAGAGATTGTTTAATATTAAGATTTATTGAAAATCATCTGTCAAGTGACGTTGATTACTGGGATTCGGATAATTGAAGTGGAATGCAACTGTTTTAATAATAAAAATGAAACTGAATCAACAAAGCCTTCTTGACTAGTAACATTGCTATCGTGTATAGATGGAGAACTTCTCGACGAGAAGGCATTGCTCACTACTGCCATCTAGCATGCATCTAGCGTAATATTTGTAATGTTGAGATGGTATAATAATACATTTGAAGACAGTTGTATTTTCGTAAGTCAATTAATATTTTATTGTATTGGAGTACTTCGTTACTTCTAATCTTTATATACTTTCTTCTAATCGTGTAATAGTCAATTAAATCCCACTCGAGTTTTGATTTTCTCTAGATAAATCAAAACGTCTAGTGAGATTACTGTTGATAAAACTGGTTTGAAAAATATTATTGGTAACCTTTTTTTATACTTTTATCAGATATTTAAGTTCTAATAAGTCTTGTTGTGGTACCTTGTAATTTTTGTCCAATTGTGAGTTCATTTTCTTATAAAATTTTAGAAATTTAGAGCCTGCATTTTCTGATATTTGTGGTCGTTCACGTACATATACCCTTAACCTAACATAATCTAACAGAAGTTCTAACTTTATCTCTAACCCAACCTAACCGAAATTCTAACATTTGCTATCGTAACTTAATAAAACATAACGTACCTTTAATAAGTACTAAGCATGTCATTTTAATTCCTGTTTTTGCCATTCTTAGTAATAATAACGGCGAGTGTCTGAGAGATAAGATTCCAAGTGGGCAATGTCATAGTTTGTTGGCAACGATATTTTGAAAATGAGCAACCAGCGGAATAAGTGGCACAAGAGACAACATGCGGAAGGAACTGTTAGCGTTGTACTTACCGACTGCAGGTCGGAGCAGTAAATCAAACCAAGTTCGCTGACCTGCAGGACTTTCACCTGTTGACGTGAACTGACGTGCAGGAACCGGGTGTGCTCTGGAAAGGTCACAGAGAATAAAGTCACTAGTCCTTCATATATCAGAGATAACGACTCCGTGCATTGCTGAGCCATAAATATCCCATTCTGACTGAGGATTGATAGCATCTAGGAGACCAGAAAGTGCAACTTTTACATTTTCCAGCAATCTAAATTTATTTGAAAGAATGTCACGCCAAAATCATATGTGGAAAGAAATGGTTTCTTAAAAAGTTAGAGTAAGTTTGAATTAGAAAATAACACGTCTATCACCGAAAGACGAGGCAACCCTAAATCTTTACCCTGGAGGCCCGGGTTCGATCCCTGCCTGACTCAGAAAAGAATTTGTGATGGACAAACCGGGCGCAAGGGGTTTCCCTTGGGAGTCTCCTGTTCCTCCTTACCATTTCATCATTCCATTATAGACTCCCAATCAGCCTTACTCAGCGAGGTTCCGAGGCAGGCCTCAAGAAAAAAATGGATAAACAGCTGTACAACCTTTTCAGCTGGATTATTAGAGAAACTCCTTGATGAGGTAATAATATCTGTGTTTGTGTTTGATGTCGTTAGCAAAGATATTCTCTGTTCAGTCAGCTTATGCGTTCTGTCGGTGTCACAACATTTGTGTCATATTTGTTTCACATTCTTCAACCAATTGTCATTGCACACAACATGATAAATGTAGTGCTGACATTAATCGAGAATGGGGCCGCATTCCATCCTACGACCAACAAGAGGAAAGCGCCATGTTGGAAGGCCGAGAAAAGGATGGGTGAGTAACCTAAACCTTGTCCAGTATGACAAACCGCAAGGTGTTGCTTGTTGTGTTTGTCACGTTGTTTGTTGTGTTTGTCGTATTGCTTGTTGTGTTTATCGTATTGCTTGTTGTGTTTGTCGTATTGCTTGTTGTGTTTGTCGTATTGCTTATTGTGTTTGTCGTATTGCTTGTTGTGTTTGTCGTATTGCTTGTTGTGTTTGTCGTATTGCTTGTTGTGTTTGTCGTAGTGCTTGTTGTGTTTGTCGTATCGCTTGTTGTGTTTGTCGTATTGCTTGTTGTGTTTGGCGTATTGCTTGTTGTGTTTGTCGTATCGCTTGTTGTGTTTGTCGTATCGCTTGTTGTGTTTGTCGTATCGCTTGTTGTGTTTGGCGTATTGCTTGTTGTGTTTGTCGTATCGCTTGTTGTGTTTGTCGTATCGCTTGTTGTGTTTGTCGTATCGCTTGTTGTGTTTGTCGTATCGCTTGATGTGTTTGTCGTATTGCTTGTTGTGTTTGTCGTATTGCTTATTGTGTTTGTCGTATTGCTTGTTGTGTTTTTTTCGTATTGCGTGTTGTGTTTGTCGCGTTACTTGTTGTGTTTGACGTATTGCTTGTTGTTTTTTTTTCGTATTGCTTGTTGTGTTTTTCGTATCGCTTGTTGTGTTTGTCGTATTGTTTGTTGTGTTTATCATATTGCTTGTTGTGTTTGTCGTATTGCTTGTTGTGTTTGTCGTATTGCTTGTTGTGTTTGACGTATCGCTTGTTGTGTTTGTCGTATCGCTTGTTGTGTTTGTCGTATCGCTTGTTGTGTTTGTCGTATCGCTTGTTGTGTTTGTCGTATCGCTTGTTGTGTTTGTCGTATCGCTTGATGTGTTTGTCGTATTGCTTGTTGTGTTTGTCGTATTGCTTATTGTGTTTGTCGTATTGCTTGTTGTGTTTTTTTCGTATTGCGTGTTGTGTTTGTCGCGTTACTTGTTGTGTTTGACGTATTGCTTGTTGTTTTTTTTTCGTATTGCTTGTTGTGTTTTTCGTATCGCTTGTTGTGTTTGTCGTATTGTTTGTTGTGTTTATCATATTGCTTGTTGTGTTTGTCGTATTGCTTGTTGTGTTTGTCGTATTGCTTGTTGTGTTTGACGTATCGCTTGTTGTGTTTGTCGTATCGCTTGTTGTGTTTGTCGTATCGCTTGTTGTGTTTGTCGTATTGCTTGTTGTGTTTGTCGTATTGCTTGTTGTGTTTGTCGTATTGCTTGTTATGTTTATCGTATTGCTTGTTGTGTTTGACGTATCGCTTGTTGTGTTTGTCGTATCGCTTGTTGTGTTTGTCGTATTGCTTGTTGTGTTTGTCGTATTGCTTGTTATGTTTATCGTATTGCTTGTTGTGTTTGTCGTATTGCTTGTTGTGTTTGTCGTATTGCTTGTTGTGTTTGTTGTGTTGCTTCTCGTGTAGATAGTCGCTCGTCGTACGTTGTCGTCGTTGAGGACGATATGGTCACCTTTCTTAACAGGTTTGTTTGATTACTCCATTACCAAGGTGTGCGTCCACTCTGCTCCATCATTAATAACTGAATCGTGGTGACCGCAGCCCTCCGGATAGAGCGGTCCATGTCACAACGCCCCCGAGGGGACGATAGGCCAGCAATCGATCTTCGTCATTTATCGTATCGAACAATTCCATTATGCGAGATATCGCTCGGGACGCCCCGCCGAGTTTCTTTGTTCGAGCTGCTTCTCCAGGTTGCCTCCGTCATATTTCATGGCAGCATGTTGATGTGGCGGACCCACGTCATTTATCAACCAAATACATCCAATTTGCTGATTAATGACGTAATAAAACAACAACAAGCTGCAACAACAACTCATCTCCGGTGTAAATACTCCCACATCAATGAAGCACTGCATCTGATGGTTAATTGAATGTAACACATACCCACACAACAATATATCCTGTGCACAGAAAGACTCACTGTGTTACCAATATATTTCGATGTATTTTAATATAATATCTTGCTTCATAACATAGAAAGAATTAACTATTTAAGAGATAAACACTCTAGTATGCTACAGTAAATGTACCATTAACCTTACGTCCACGGGATCGAAACCGCCTGGCCTAGACTCGTAACCTTTTCGAGGAAAACTTATTGTCTCAATTTCAACTATCACTTACTCTTCAAATTAACACAACAGATTGTGTTATACACGTTGGTGTATTGGCTGACAGTAAACTACATTTTAACCATATCGTGTAGATTACATACATAATAATCATACAATCAGAATGTTGGGAATAATACGGTCAATGACTTACTCTTTCTCTATGCCTGATTCTCTTCTAGGCCGCAATACTCTACTAAAAAACACTGAGATCGAAACTCCAATATGCATCTGCAGTTCTGTTACAACTACTGATTAGGCTGAATTAGAAAGTATCCCAAGAAACTTCATATCCATATTTTCATATAGATTTCTGCCCAGTGACTCCGGGTATAGCCAAGAGATCACTTTAAATGTAGAAGATTACATGCAGGACGCAATGAACTCGATTATCTGATCTTATTCCTACGAAAGGTGTGAGAGCTCTCAAACTCTTTTTCCAGACTACAGATACATAAGAAATGTCAACATGCACGACTGTGAATTCGACCTATTCAATGACGTATAGACTTGGCGCTTAAATATAACAATTTACGTCTTTAAACGTGTAGCCTAAATATTTACCTTTCATATTATTATTAGTCTGTAATTTTTCATTATTATTATTATCATTATTTTTGCATCTACTAATATTATATTTTAAATTGCATCAAATTCATGTACAGGTTTAATTCTATATAAGTCTAATTCTATAAATTTTGTCATTATTATCACTCTACAGCAAGTGGACAGCTTCAAATACTTGGGCTGCACTATAAGCAGTAACATGAGCTGCTGCCAGGAAGTCAAAAGGAGGATAGCAATGGCAAAGGAAGCTTTTAATAGAAAAAGGAGCATCTTCTGTGGGCCTCTAGAAAAAGAACTAAGGAAGAGACTAGTGAAGTGCTTTGTGTGAAGTGTGGCATTGTGTGGGGCACAAACATGGACATTACGAAGAAGTGAAGTGAAACGACTAGAAGCATTTGAAATGTGGATATGGAGCAGAATGCAGCGTGTGAAATGGACAGACAGAATAAGAAATGAAGCTGTGCTAAATGGAGTGGGTGAAGAAAGAATGATGCTGAAACTGATCAGGAAGAGGAAAAGGAATTGGATGGATTACTGGTTGAGAAGAAACTGCTTACTGAAGGATACGCTGAAAGGAAAGGTGAACGGGAGAAGATTTCGGGGGGTTAAAATGGTATCAGATGAGGACTTTAAGATACATGGATCGTAGTGTTCTTTAAATATTAGTCTGTAAAATTGTATCAGCTTCTTTTGTTTCTGGCTAAGTGGAAGAGAAGGCCTGATGACCTTAATTTCGCCAGAATAAATAAAGATATTATTATTATTATTATTATTATTATTATTATTATTATTATTATTATTGTTATGCGGAGACCAAAAAAGGAAGGCGGAGAATAGGAAAGATTGGCAAATGCTGAGTTTGCAGTGAAAGACTTGCGCTTGGGCAGAAAACTATGAGTAAATGAATATCATTGTAACTTTTGTTTTTAGTTTAATACAGCAATATACCTGGGTATATTATATCTATTGTGGTAGCCTTTATTGACTATATTATTATCATTATTATTATTATTATTATCATTATCATCATCATCATCATCATTATTATTATTATTATTATTATTATTATTATTATTATTATTATGGTTCTTAGGAAAATATTTGGGGCTAAGAGGGATGAAGTTACAGGAGAATGGAGAAAGTTACACAACACAGAACTGCACGCATTGTATTCTTCACCTGACATAATTAGGAACATTAAATCCAGACGTTTGAGATGGGCAGGGCTTGTAGCACGTATGGGCGAATCCAGAAATGCATATAGAGTGTTAATTGGGGAGGCCGAGACGTAGATGGGAAGATAATATTAAAATGGATTTGAGGGAGGTGGGATATGATGATAGAGACTGGATTAATCTTGCTCAGGATAGGGACCAATGGCGGGCTTATGTGAGGGCGGCAATGAACTTCGGGTTCCTTAAAAGCCAGTAAGTAAGTATTATTATTATTATTATTATTATTATTATTATTATTATTATTAACTACGGAGATTTTAAACTTCGAACTGAACGGTAGGCCTAACATTCTTGTTAACGTTTGTTCACTTCTGTACCGCAGGGGTGAGCAACAGTCGTCGTTAGCACGCGACATGAAGTGGATCAACTCAATGCAGCTGTTATACCAGTTCTCTCTACATTTTATTCCACTCTCTTGAGTTGCAGATGACAGACGACATCTACGTCTCAACCTCTTCAATTCATTAATTCGAAATTTATTACAAGATGCCGAGGGTCGAACCTCAATGCAGTAGATTAAACACTGCATTTCCAAGCCCACGTGAATTGAAGGTATTCTGTGAAATATAACAGCGATATGTTTCGGTATCGCCTCCGAGCCATTTCGAGGAGCGAATTTAGCAAGATCGATCCTGTGCGCCCGCACTTTGTGACATTAATTCGCGTTACATTGGTATAAATCACGTGCAGCGGCTCCTGTTTCATCAATAACGTTATCTGGACCAGTCGTTTTTCATTTCTGTTTTTGCTGGCGGCCTATCAATCTCTATTGGAAGACACAGCCCAATTCATTCACGGCTGTCGCCGTCTTGGACAACGAATACGTTCAGCTGTACAGGCAAGGCAAGTGTCTGATTCGCCGCTTTGGGCCGTAGTGTCGCTGTGTTTCGATAGGAATTATGGGGGGGGGGAAAGAATTGGTTATAAATTTTGTCAATCTGACAAATTTAAACATAGACCTACATTATGAAAATCATTATTTACAGAATTTACCAGTTTTATAACATTGATTTTAATATTATTGAAGTATAAAATTGTATTTTTGCATAGCCGATTAAAATTTTAGTCGGAGACAAGTAGTTATATCAGCGGGTCAGTGATTGGATGTGGGTCCTGCTGTGTTTCGATACTGAAGACAGGTCGTTGTTGTGAATAGATTGGGTAGCAAGGCAATGTGCTGTCAACGGTTTTCAGTTTAAGGTGGTGTGGTACATCTCCCACCAGTAAACATTACACAATTTTATCAAACAATCCAGTCAACTTGAAAAACTTTATGATACTATTGCAGTAAGAAGGTTTACCAAGAGATCTTGCTATATCGTTGGGGATTTTTAGTTGTTGTCGTAACTCATTGTACTGAGAACAGTCCTGGATGACGTCCTTCACAGAAAGAGTTTCACTGCAAGTGTTACAAACTGGAGGAGGTTTCTTCTTTAATAAATAACCATGTGTGAGCTTGGTATGTCCAATACGAAGTCGGTTGATGAAAACTTGATTCCTGCGTGATAGATGTTTAGTTGGATATGATAATCTGAAAGCAGTTCTAATTTCCCTGAGTTTGCTAATAGATGTTTGAAGCCAATTGGAGTATCATAGGTCATTTAACTTTGTTTTAAGGTGAGTGGCGATATCACTACTCCAACTGTCAATGTCCATATCCTGCATAGGATGACGGCCTGTTCATTTCCATGCAGACCTTGATGGGAAGGAATCCAGATTACGATAATTTGCTTTGATTGATTGTAGATTTCAGTGTAATAACGTTGAATTTCGTTGATCAGTGGAGATTTAGAGGATGAGTTATGTAGGACTTTGCGACGGTCGGTCGTCGTTGGGGTCGCCATGTCTGCGACGGTCGTCTGTCGTCGTCGTCGTTGCCCACGACGCCTTTCCTTGCCCTCGGCTGCCAGCTCAGTCGTATATGGAAAGTATCTCAAGGATGGCACGTCGTTGTCAATAATTAACTACGTACACTGATTGATTTGGGCGCCAGCCTCCTCGAGATTACTCCGGTAGAGGATGAGGTTCCCAGGTCAGCTGCAAAACGGTCGGGACATGGGGTTTGGGAGACGTGCTCGTAGGTTGAAATGATGTAGGCGCACACCAGAAGTTGTTGGTAAGAACTATGAAAGCGTTTATTATTATTATTATTATTATTATTATTATTATTATTATTAAGTGTTCGTTTCAGATTAGCAGAAATGCGCGTCCAAGTGTATAATATCTCGCTCTCACTTCCCGCAAGTTGGAGACTAATTTCTGAGTTCACGTAATTATATATTTTGTACTATAAAACACCAGTAATATAACGGACAGTTGATAACGTGATGAGAGGAAAGAATTCAGACTTATAATAATAATGCAACACACGACTTCTTACTACACCCACTAAAAAATTCTAAGTCCGTAAATTGTTATACTTCCGAGTTAGGTTTGCCGAGAATATGTGGAGTGCAACTTCTCCGTACGCGTTCTATATGCCTTCTGTCTATCTGCCAAATCTATCCCCTACTTTCAACCACCAAACATAGAATTTCGCCCTCCTATCTATATATCACGTGTCTCTATCAAGAATCCTGATTGGCCATGATTACACTTACGTCACTTAAGACGCGTTCTTCAAAAATTGTTCGTTAACTAGAACATCCCCTTACTTCCGGGGTTCTGACAATTCTCTGACATATACCAGATCATCTCTTTTGGAACCTGGCTTGGCGTCATCTTACTGACCACCCGCAGGCAAAGTCCATACATTCCCTCATCAGTCAACTCCACGCCTGGACACATGTTTCCTGTCCGCCTAGCTTCCTTTCGGCCTTCCTGTC
This sequence comes from Periplaneta americana, assembly GCF_040183065.1. NCBI lineage: Eukaryota > Metazoa > Arthropoda > Insecta > Blattodea > Blattidae > Periplaneta > Periplaneta americana. The sequence continues at coordinate 178,813,703 of NC_091128.1, forward strand.
CACCTGTTACTTCCGTCTCAGATTCTGAAACTAACTTACACGTCCGCGCATCCTATCCATATAAGAATATTAACACGAAATACTAATCTAATGAAAATCTCCTCATCCTATACGAGGAACCGTCTCAACTTTTATGGCAGATTGAGAATCCGTGAAGAGCAGATACCGATAGCTATCAGGATGTTTTAGTACGTTCTCAAAGGCCTTTTTAATTGCATATAGTTCAGAAGAGTTTTAAACAATAAAATAAAAGAATACCAAGAAAAATATTATGAACACGTACAAAGAATGCCACAATACCGTATTCCTAAAAAGATTCTAGAATGCAAACCCAAAGGCAAGAGAGACAGAGGAGGGCCTACGAAGAGATGGAGAGATCAATTTCTTTGAGAGGACGGAACAGGTCGAAAGGCCTAATCCCTGTGGTGGATGATGATGATGATGATGATGATGATGATGTTCAGAAGAGTAAATTGTATAAAATATTGTAATGTATGCAGCATGATGTGAGTAGGATAAACTATTGCACATGCAGTTTTGGAACCATCCATATAAATATGAAGATAATTGGGATATTTTCCACAGATTTCGTTGAACAGTAGTTGATAAATGTTTTTATTCGTTTGTTCTTTTGGATATTTGCATAATTCTGTATTTATATATGGTACTTTGATCCTCCAAGGTGGTATATTTGTTTGTATTTCTCTAGAAGATATCCGAGGGATTTCTACATTTATTTCACTCAGATATTTCTTTAATCTTGCAGAAAATGGTACTGAATGTGTTACTTGGGGAAGAACTCTATGATTAAAGGCAGAGGAGAAAACATAGGCTACATATAGATTCTAGAAATCGGAAAGGCAGCTGTCTTGAGGGCATAGGTAATGCTTAGTCGTTTTCGTCGAATGTGTAATGGAGCTTGACCAGTTTCTATAAGTATACTGGTGGTGGGACTAGTTCTAAATGCTCCCAAAGCTATACGTAGAGCTGAAGTCTGTATGGTATCAAGCATTTTCAAAATAGTAGGCTTTGCTGAATTGTATACTATAGCTCCATAATGCAATTTGGCTCGAATAATGGACTTATAAGAACACATTAACGCATGGCTGTCTACTCCCTAATTGTAAGTCTATTTCATTTAACTCTCTCGAGTCGTCAACTGCAGAGTTATCCTGCTTTAGAAATTGGCAGAGGAATTTTGCCTGGGACTCCTTATCAGGGAATAGATCCTACTCTACCAAACGGGTCCAACAACTTTAGGGAGTCAGATGTGGCGTCGAACTCACCACTTCCTGTGCTGTACAAGGTGGTCAGCGAGGCACAGTCCGTCTTGCCCACTCCGCGATAATTCAAGGAAATTGCCACTTACCAACAAGCGTACAGCATCCTATCGAACTCAGCTTCACGATTAAAGAAACGACTGAAATGTTCGCCGCTAATTTCTTCTAGAAATAGACAACAGCTTTTTGAAAGCTTACATTTCCGTAGAATTCTCTAAATCGGTTTTATGGAGTAGCATATTATTTTCCTTGCTATAATAGGAAAGGGAGGAGGCTATTCAGTGATCTTATATTGAACAGCGACTTAAAGTCAGGATATCAGAAAAAAGATCTTTATCAGTTTTCCTGTTCAAAATCTACTTGGATGATTTAGAGAAGAACTGTTTTCAGAACATGGGTGGGGTGATAGTAGGAGGAAGAATAATAACGTGCATGAGATTTTGCTGATGATATGGCGTTTTCAGAAGAGTCAATACTAAGGGATATGCTACTGGAGCTAAATGACAGCTGTGAGCAGTATGGGATGAAGTAAATGCAAACAAGACGAAGACCATGGTTATCGGAAGAAAAATAAAGAAGGTAAACGTGCGATTTCGAAATGAGGCAGTAGAGCAAGTGGACAGCTTCAAATACTTGGGGTGTACTATAAGCAGTAACATGAGCTGCTGCCAGGAATTCAAAAGGAGAATAGCAATGGTAAAGGAAGCTTTTGATAGAAAAAGAAGCATATTCTGCGGACCTCTGGAAAAAGAACTAAGGAAGATACTAGTGAAGTGCTTTGAGTGGAGTGTAGCATTGTATGGTTGGCAGAAACATGGACATTACGATGAAGTGAAGAGAAAAGAATTATTGCAAGCATTTGAAATGTAGATATGGAGAAGAATGGAGCGTGTGAAATGGACAGAAAATAATAAATTAATGAAGGTGTCCTAGAAAGAATGGGTGAAGAAAGAATAATGCTGAAACTAATCATGAAGAGGAAAAGAAGTTGACTGAGTCACTGGCTAAAAACAAACTGTCTACTGAAGGATGTACTGGAAGGAATGGTGAACGGGAGAAAAGTTCGGGGCAGAAGAAGCTATCAGATGATAGAAGACATTAATACGATAAAAGAACTTAAATGGGAAACTTTGGAAAACAGACGTAGGAAAACTAGAATAACATCATTTTATAGAGCACATCTAGGTCAGAAAGCATGGGTAGACATAACGGCTCGGTTAGAAAAGCCAACGTACTATGGCAGGAACGATCATGATTTTAAAATCAAATGTAGGAAACAGAAAACGGATGTAGGTAAATTCTCATTTTTAAATATAACTACAAATGATTGGAATGACCTACCTGCAGCGGTCTTTGAGAGCTGCCCTTCCTTAAGGAGATTCAAGAATAACTTAAAAAGTTGTGTATAAAGTGCAAATTAAAATTAAGGTGACATTTAACATTTAATTTTTTAAGGTGACAAGTATTTATTTAGCCTATGAGTTACTTCCTTGGTTTCAATTGCAAATTATTTAAAAATAGCGTGTAAGAGGGCCTTAGACTAGAAATGTTTAGTTTAAATGTAGTTCTCTTTATAAGTATGCATAAGGGTGTAATTATTTGACTTATTTGAACTGTTGTATCAGTGAAGCGAGGTGAGTCAGTGAAGTTATGGTTTTACAGTGCAGTGAATAGTTCCGATCAGTGATAGTTTATAGCGTCAATGAAATGTGTTCTATAGTGTCAGTGAAATGTGTTCTATAGTGTCAGTGAAATGTGTCCTAAATTATCAGTGAAATGCGTCATAGTGCCACTACAGTGAGTGAGATGAGAGTAAAGTGAAAGACTATTGAAACTTATGTAGGGCCTATACATATGTAGGTTGTGTTGTAAAATTAGGTTATTTTATGTTTTATTATTAATTGTAATTATTGTGTTAAATTGTATTGTGTATTCTTATTGTATTGTGTATTGTATAATTGTATTGTGTATTGCTTATCATTTTATTGTGTATTGTTAATATTGTATATACCACTGCCACCGGGTGCTTGCCCACTTGCAGTGTAAGTAAATACATACATTAAGATACGTGAATCTATGCGAAGATTAAGAGGAAGGCGGAAATAAGGGACGATTGGAGAATGCTGGGTTTGCAGTGAAGAACCTGTCCTTTGGCAGAAATTAATGAATGAATAGAAAAATTAATAACCTTGTAGCATCATTTCTGATTTGTTACCAGAGAGCAATGTTGTCGAGAAGAGGGCTGCAAAACTGTCTTAAAATATTAAGAGTTTTACTTAAAACTGAGGAACTGTACAGTTCCGCACTGGGAAGCAATTATTCTTCCATCTTGAACCGTGAGTGCGACTGTAGCTTTCTGATTCTGGATCGGTCCCATCTTCCTTCAATTTATATCCCATCCGCCCACAGGATTATCTGAGTTCTTCCATTCTGCCACAAACATCACACAGACTTTGTGAACCACATAAAGTTCTGCTTTCAGTTTACTTCCCCCTCGTTCATATTTACGATTCCAAAGATCGCTACAATGAAACGAAATCGAGTAATCCCCTCTTTCGCAAGATAGGTTTATGTCAATCATATTTCAGCAAATGTCGCGATCCTCTTCCGCCAATTGGCCGCTCGGAGCTCTAATATGGATTTTTATTCCGGTCTGTCGGACGGTTTGATAGCTGCGCGGGTCAGCAGAAAGCTCTCTAGTCAGCATCGTAAAGATGATCACAACATAAACCGAGTCGGCCGGCGATTCAACTTTGATTGGAAGGTAATTTACAACTTATAAGAGACAAAACTTTGTAACATTCAGGACACAGAGTCAGTCTTTGAACGTGATGGAGCCGTGGATCACTCACGAAACTTTGCTACAACGGATACTGGACACTTAATTAAGGCTATAGTTCACAGACTGCGGCTGCACGGTATTCCAAATTAATAAATAGAACAAACTCATTCAAAATAATCTGAAAGAGGTTCCCAGAAAACATGGCATCCCGTAGGGCTATTCCATCTCAAATCGACCGAAATATAGAGAAAATTGACCTTGCAATTTTTAAATACAATGAAACTTTTTCTGTCCGTAGACAACTGTGATACAATGCTTTGTGCAAAGTTTGAGGCATCAGAATTTCATAGTGTTTAAATTTAAAATATTTAAATTTATCGTATTTTCATAAAATTAGCAACTTTAAACTGTTGTGGCTCCGAAACCCTTTCACCCAATGATCAAAATCATGGTTTATTTTGATGCTGAAGAGTTAAAGTTTATATTGACATGTAAATAGTTTTTCTTACTTTTTATGGAAATGGAGAAATTTAGATTTTTCCTAATTAAGACGCCTTTGCCCACGAAAAAATATGTTTAAAATATATGGTTAGATTCCGCATTGAAAGTACAAATAAACACGTATTTTTTACTGGTGCAACGTTAATAAGAAAGTATTGAAAAATCAAATAAAGAAAATAAATAGTACGCGCGTGAACCAGTTGACTGTGAGGCGGGAGCTAGCCTAGGCAAGCAAGGCCAGAGGACATAAACACGTGATGTTTCGTCTAGTAGCGCATAGCTGGACTAGCTTTATCACAGGTTTTCATAAACACAGGAGTAAAATGACGCCCAATGCTCGCTTATCTTCATCTCTCGGCCAGTGTGTGCTGTGTTGCGCCGTTCAAGTCCAGGCGTGTGAAAATAATTTATTTAATACCCTCGAAACTTATTGCCGTGACACTAAGCAAACAATGCCGAATCCCTCTTAGTAATGCAAGGTTTTTTCTCAACATTTTTTACATTTTTACAAATGGCTTAAAACCCTAGAAGCAAGTAAAATCAGTTTATCTCTCTCTCTCTGTGTACAATAAAAATAAGGATTACTTCTTAACATAACCTACCAAATGTCAGCTTCAAAATGAGCTCTGCAATGTTCTGCAGTAAATGGTTCCAGAGTTCTGAGCGCTGAAAGAGGCTTGTTTTTATAAAATACGCTAAATTTGTCGCTCAAAAACACGAAAACCGTTTGACTTTCGATAGTATATTTTTGCAAATACACTCTCCTCAGCACCTTGTATAAATAGGGAAAAAATTAGAGTATAAAAAAATGCGAGGTTTTTTTACTGATCGATTTCATATGGAATAGCTCCGTAACACTTACAGAACCTCCATAGCTGTACGTAACAATGAGTATTGAGAAATATGGCATAAGCGCCAACTTCATTGAAATATTGGAGGGGAAGGACTCTGCAAAAGTTCGAAAAAACTTTAAGTGCCGTTTCTCAAGAGTTTCCTCACAGAAAATAACATCGTCTGAAATTTCATAAAATAATCATGGAAATTCAACCCAACATGGCTGAAAACTACGCCCTACTGCACTGCTTTGTTCACCCTTGCAGCGATTATGAACATCAGCTATTAGTTTCACTGGCATTACTACAACCCTATTCATCATTCGTTCTCTTTGATTGCAGTTTTATTTTCAACAGTTTTCTTTATTAAAACTGTATCGGGTATCAATATTTACATCGCAATCACTTAACAAGCACACACCCGCGACGATGATCACAAAAAATCGATCACTGAAACTGAATGTAGGTGACAGTTACTTTTAAATTTGGTAAGAAATTAATTATTGTGAAAAAAAAAGTCCAACATTAAATACAAATCTGTCACAAAATAATGCGACACTAGCGAGGAAAAGTTTCAAAACACGAGGCGCTTGCGCAGAGTTCTTTTAATTCCCAGACTCTGTTAGGCACTCAACGCCCGTGTATTGCATATTACTTTTTGCACAATCGTAATTTTATATCATTTTATTTATTATGTATTTTAGTTATGTATTAATTTTTAACTGAACGTTTGTGGTTTTGTTAATGGTAACGTGTAATATTCTAGGTGGCCGTGACTGTATATTCTTTTATTTTATTTGTTCAATACGACTGTCTTTTATGTGTATGCATTGTTGAAATAAATAAAAAGCTATAGAAATATACGAAAGTGAGTTGTCCGAATTTTTGTATGAAGATTTTAAAATGAAAACATATTCTGGACTAACCGTACCCATGCGCTCCGCTGCACCCGTTAGAAATAAATATAAAATAATTACATAATTAAAATAGCACATTTGATCCAGGGAACATTCGTGTTTGATAGGAGGATAAATCGTTTAATATGTTACTTAATTTAAATTGTATTTAAAATATTAAAATGCGATCATTTTGATCCAGAGACACTCATTTGGTGCAGTGACAATTCCTTCAACATGTTTCTTAATTGTTATTACCAATTATTTTTGGAAACGCGAAAATTAACAGAAAAATTTTGGCTAAAGATTTATTATTATGTTTATATTATATTATATTATGAAAAAGTGTGTTGATAACGGATGTACTCGAATTAGAAAGTTTTTAATTTGTTGTGGGAGCTCTTGAATCTCAGGAGGAACAACTTTTACAACAGCGCAACATAATCTGCTTGTCTCATTACCCAATTTTTTTGCATTGCATTTATTGCATATGTATTTTATGTATTTTAACACGATTCAATTGAGCATAGTTAAAATTTGAATTATAAAATAATGGATTGCTAAGCTAACGTACTATTACTGCATACTAAATCAATACACTCTCGTTGTTCGTTAATTCTCTGAGATAAAAATGAATATGTTCATAAACATTATTATAAGAAATACAGGAAATGAATATACAGAATAACCTATCAAGTTTTCTGTGCATAAGAAGCTATTTTAATCTTACCTGTCCTCAATTCACTCACAAGTTACTGTAATAACATTATAGCATTATGTCCATCCAGAGAAACTACACTTTCCAATGGTGAAATAATAATTAATTAAACAAATCGGTTAATTTAGCTTCCGATATTACTTCATACAAACACACAAACATTGTCTGTAGGCTATGTTTTATAGCTTTCGATTGTTGTGTCCAAGGCCCCTTATAGACGAAGTCATTTGTTTTTTATTTCAATACATCGCCTTAGATGGCAGTTATTTTAATTTTAAAACTCATTTATCTCATTAAATATCAGTCCTATCAAAATTGTTCAAAGTATAAAACTTATCACAAATGATTTTTAAAGAAACGTTTGTTATGTAACATATTTCACAAAAATCAATAATAAGCGAGATATTTCGATTTATTTAATTCAGGCCCCCTTACAACCCCCCTTTTAAATAACGTATTTTGAGTGCCATATAGCCTATAATCTAAGTTACAACGAACTTAATTTATGTTCCAATTTTCATTGAAATCGGTTCAGCCATTATCGCGTGAAAAGGTAACAAACATACAGACAGACAGACATACAAACAAAAATTTCAAAAAAGCGATTTTCGGTTTCAGGGTGGTTAATTATATATGTTAGGACCAATTATTTTTGGAAAATCGAAAATTACCAGAAAAATTTCGGCTACAGATTTATCATTAGTATAGATTATATGAACAACAGTTTTGATGTAGAAGTAGATAACGAAATTAAAGAAAAGGTTCGGAGGCATGTCTGCCTATTAAATCTAGAGAAAGGTATAAGAAAGCATACAGTTCTTTTAAAAACGTAATTTGTGCGAGATCGTGCGTATTTGCTTGGTTTCCGCACAAAACCAATCCGCGGAAAGTCTAAAATTCCACATTCAGTATTCCCAACCTAACACACATAACAATTTCCCTCTTCTTACCGCTTAAGTGACATATTGATTTTACTGCTTTAGGCTTTTAACATATTATTTTTAGAGACGTTCAATATAGTAATAATTATAAATTGGAAACTTACCACTGCAATTTCACCTAAATTGCACTGTTAATTATTGTTTTTAAATATTTGCAAAAATTAAGTAAACTCTGCAACTCCACTAAAGTTACTGCATTCGTGATGCAAGTAACATTAAGGAAGCCGTGAAAAAAATCAACAACATTCCAGACTCATCATAGACTGGGGGGAAAAAAAGACAGACGTATATCACGGCCTGCTGGAATATAGTAAACACAGAATAGTAATATACGTTACAAGAGCGGTATATTGACGTTTTCATGTTCGAGGAAAAGATTGAAAAAGCGAAACGTAGTTGAGCTTTTTTAATTTCCGAGAACATTAAAACAAACATACCGCTCGTATATAGTACATTATTTTGTGCGAAGATCGTTTATTACATACCTGAAAGACGAATTTCTAATTAGTTGCAATGAAATCTCCATGTTGGTTTCTGTTTAATGACGCCAACTTCGGAACAACAAAATATCTTTCTTCAACATTGTTGCTATAAAATGTTTTCTGTGTTTACTATACTCCAGCAGGCCGTGATATACGTCTCTCTTTTTTTCCCCCCAGTCTATAAATGCGAACTTAAAACAAACGGTAAGGTTATGTAATGATTTATTTTTCATTTTAATATTTTAACAATATTATTTATATAACATATTGCAGTAATAACATCGGCATCTGGAATCTCGTTGATTTTTTCACGGCTTCCTTAATGTTACTTGTATCAGGAATGCAATAAGTTTCGTGGAGTAGTAGACTTTACTTAATTTTTGCAAATATTTAAAAACAATAATTAACATTGCAATTTAGGTGAAATTGCAGTGGTAAGTTTCCAATTTATAATTATTACTATGTTAAACGTCTCTAAAAATAATATGTTAAAAGCCTAAAGCAGTAAAATGAATGTCGCGCTTAAGCGGTAAGAAGAGGGAAATTGTTATGTGTGTTACGTTGGGAATACTGAATGTGGTATTTCACACTTACCGCGTATTGGTTCTGTGCGGTAAACAAGCAAATACGCACGATCTCGCACAAAACATTTTGAAGCAACAATGTTCAAGATAGATATTTTTGTTTTTGCAAATTTGCCGTCATTGAACAGAAACCAAGATGGAGATTTCATTGCAACTAATTAGAAATTCCTCTTTCAGGTATGTAAGAAACGATCTTCGCACAAAATAATGTACGATACACGAGCGGTATGTTTTCTTTCAATTCTCGGAAATTAAAATAGCTCAACTACGTTTCGCTTTTTCAAACTTTTCCTCGAACATGAAAACTTCAACATACCGCTCTTGTAACGCATATTACTATTACTTACTGCACTGATATTTCTAGCGTGAACGTGTTGTATCTTCAAGTTGGGGGTCTAATTTGCGAGTAAATACGGTAATTGGTTGGCTCACTTCTTCTGTACAGTGAACATGCCACAACTGTTATTCAAGGAGTACGATTAAAAGAAAACCATCTCTTGTGTCCCTCGGTCAATACTATTACAAGAGCCCACTTCGCTCCTATGAAACATTAATCTACACACATACCCTGCTACATTGAACAATGGCAATGCTAACTGAACAAGTGGAGAGCGAAGATCTTCCTTCCCAGAACTTGGTTGGACCTCATAAGCGGATTCTAGACCGCCTGGGCAGCCAATTTCAAGACGATTATGATAATTAATATCATCAAATGTGTAATTTTTATTAGTAATAGCGCTGGCTACTATAAAACGGAGATGGCTTCCATATTCGGACTCGATTAGGTACTAAATTACGAACCGAATTTTCACGTTAAACATTTTACGACACAATTATTGATCTGTGATTAAAGATCGATCCACAGCGCCCAGAGTTGAAGTAGTAGCTGATTACACTTTGTTTTTTACAGACAAGCTCATTATTTGGTTACGATACACCGATAAATTGACCAATTTCTTGGAGAAGCTATTTTCCTGCACAACAGAGTTGCTTTCAGTCTCGACGAAGCGGCAGATGTAGACTACGCGAGACAGACGCGGTTCACTGTTTAAAGAACGTTTTACTAAGAACCGTTTCTTTATCTTGTTACTGGAGTATTTACAATCCTGAATTCAGATGTAACTTTGATAAGCTTTTCTCATATTCATATAGCCTACTCGTAGAATTAGCCTTGTAAGTTTAGTTACAGTTTATCAGATCTTTCCAGCTGTTGATTTCTTATATTAGCTTGCTACACCGGGTGGTGTAGATGAAATTACTGGGGATCATCAGTGTGGTTTTAGGCGTAATAGATCAACTACTGACCAGATATTTTGTATTCGACAGATAATGGAGAAAAATGGAAGTATAAGGGTACAGTGCATCAGTTATTCATAGATTTCAAAAAGGCATATGACTCGGTTAAGAGAGAAGTTTTATATGATATTCTTATTGAATTTGGTATTCCCAAGAAACTAGTTCGATTAATTAAAATGTGTCTCAGTGAAACGTACAGCACAGTTCGTATAGGTCAGTTTCTGTCAGATGCGTTTCCAATTCACTGTGGGCTAAAGCAAGGAGATGCACTATCACCTTTACTTTTTAACTTTGCTCTAGAGTATGCCATTAGGAAAGTCCAGGATAACAGAGAGGGTTTGTAATTGAACGGATTACATCGGCTGCTTGTCTATGCGGATGACGTGAATATGTTAGGAGAAAATCCACAAACGATTAGGGAAAATACGGGAATTTTTCTTGAAGCAAGTAAAGAGATAGGTTTGGAAGTAAATCCCGAAAAGACAAAGTATATGATTATGTCTCGTGACGAGAATATTGTACGAAATGGAAATATAAAAATTGGAAATTTATCCTTTGAAGGGGTAGAAAAATTCAAATATCTGGGAGCAACAGTAACAAACATAAATGATATCCAGGAGGAAATTAAACACAGAATAAATATGGGAAATGCCTGTTATTATTCGGTTGAGAAACTTTTATCATCCAGTCTGCTGTCGAAAAATCTGAAAGTTAGAATTTATAAAACAGTTATATTACCGGTTGTTCTGTATGGTTGTGAAACTTGGACTCTCACTTTGAGAGAGGAACAGAGATTAAGGGTGTTTGAGAATAAGGTACTTAGGAAAATATTTGGGGCTAAGAGGAATGAAGTTACAGGAGAATGGAGAAAGTTACACAACACAGAACTGCACGCATTGTATTCTTCACCTGACATAATTAGGAACATTAAATCCAGACGTTTGAGATGGGCAGGACATGTAGCACGTATGGGCGAATCCAGAAATGCATATAGAATGTTAGTTGGGAGGCCGGAGGGAAAAAGACCTTTAGGGAGGCCGAGACATAGGTGGGAAGATAATATTAAAATGGATTTGAGGAAGGTGGGATATGATGATAGAGAATGAATTAATCTTGCTCAGGATAGGGACCAATGGCGAGCTTATGTGAGGGCGGCAATGAACCTCCGGGTTCCTTAAAAGCCAGTAAGTACACCGGGTAGTGACTTGAAACACGACCCATAGGGATTTCAATGCTAAAATTTATATTTTGTTATATTAATTTCCGTAATTATTATAGAAAAAATGCCATTAGGTTTTTTGTAGAGAAAAAATGCTGCGTCCATTTGTTTTATTAAATTAATATTTGTATTATGAGCGTGTTTGAAATTAATTGAAATTAAAAAGTAATTTTAACCATCCTTAATGAAAACTTAATTAGAGTAGGTCATGGATAACAGACATTTGTGTTTAAAACAAAACAGTTTAGGATCCAACCAGTTACGGAAAAATTTAAAGGCAAAACAAATGAATGTGACATCAATGTGAATTCATTTTTTACAGATTAACAATGAAAATACCAATATTTACATTATTTCACGGTAAATTAGTATCATAATAAATGTTCAAATATAGTACTTCCATTTGCTGCTAAACAATAACCAAGTCTATTATAAAACTCTCGTCTGACATTCGCTAGCTGAATGATATCTTGTTGCATTCTCTACGTGCACTGTTTCTAGTATAATACCGTTTAATAATTTTAACTTACCTCTGATTTAGATTCTGGCTGATATGTACATCTGTTATCACGCAGTACATCTCACTTGACGATGTGTCAGAGGAAGAACAATTGTTTGTATGCAACTGAAGTCTGATTAGTGAAATATATAATTAACCGGCGATTTATGCACTGGAGGGGGAAAGGAACTGGCCACCCTACCCCATTATCTCCTGGCCTAGTTACCTGATGAATGATGCCTTATGATTATGAGGTTCAAACCTGTCTTCGGACAATTGACTAAACAACAATAATTTAAACTTTTCTTTCATTAAATAAATTTTCTCAGATTAACAAATGAACCATAAACAATATCTTTGCATTTATTAATCTATGCCCAACTATGACTAGCATGCAGTTTCTGTAGCGGGAGTATTTTGTATTATTTTTTAGATTTTTTATCTCTAGCCAAAAATTGTTTTTAATGGTATGGTTGGATGCAGAATTTTTTTTCTTTATACAAAACTTTAATTACATTTTATTCCATAATAATTAGGAAGCTAATATAACAAAATATAAATTTTAGCATTGAAATCCCTATGGGGCGTGTACCAGATCACCACATTGTATTAGCACTCCAGTTCCCTTGGCAACGCTCCTTCAGATATGCAATAGTGCTATATGTAACAATTTAATTTACAAACCTACCACCAGAGTGGCCTGCCTAAAATGACACAGTATACCCAGCGAATAGGGATTATAAAGAATGGACACCGAGCGAATTTTCCTGTGTTTTTTTTTCTCTATGCGCCGGCGTTTAGTTCCACTTTCAAGCGCTAGAGGTTAGTGTAATCGAGCATACGCTAAGATATTAATTGAGAATAGAGTTGAGACACAGGATCCAAACATCGCCTACCTTATTGCATAATCCAGTAACGCTTTGCTTCAAATAAATTCAAGTTAACAGCTTTTCCTTATTTCTCAGTGACAAACTAGTTGTAATAATAATTTTTTATATTTCAGATGTAATAAATTATATTATAAAATAATATAATACATTATAAAATTAAGTATGAAATTCGTTTAATATTTGTTTGTAATATAATATAGGTATATGGTTTTCTTTTTCCATTTTCAGCGCTATCAAATCATTACATATTTTAATTGTTGTTGGGGTCAACGTCTCAACTCTCATTACAAAGGAACTCTAGAGTGTAGACATCACAGTTAATGACGGATTTATTATTTTATGGATCCAATTTATTTTGAGTACATAATGTACCTAGATATATTAATTATATGTGTTATATTTCCGCTGTGTCGACTACTAGCTGGTGTGATGTCAGCGCCAGCTCTAGGGAGAAAGCAGAATCTCACGCTCTAGCTGGCTTGAAGGTCATTGAAATCAGTCCGGCTACATCAAAGGTACCGACGCGAAGTGTTCATACTTAATTACCTATACGCTGGTTTACCTAACAAAATGGACTCATAATATTAAATAGTACATAAACATGAATTTAGGGCACACAGAAGAATAAATCCCTGAAATTACGAGCTGCTGTTGTATAAATTATATTTCAAAATCTGAGTTAAGGGCCACGAGGGAAATTCCTTTACAGATTGTTCTCGGTAAATTAAATTATTCACAAAAACTGTTCTCATCTTCTGACAACCTACACCTTTTTGGGATTTCCTTCCAAAGCTCTGCTGTATTCCATACCTCAGATTTCCAATAAGTTGTAAATCTTTAAAGTCTTGAAATGTCGAAGTGATCGTTGTGCTACAAGCTCACTAACAACACCTTCACCTTCGACTTCACGTATTCTTCGAGCCGCGACAGCAGCTTTCTACTAGGGTTGGATAAAAAGTAATGGCAACAGTTCGATATTTCTGACATGGCTTTATTCACAGGGGTACAACATTTACGTACCTTCTATATAGTCGCCCCCTTATTTACAGTGGCGTAGCGTCAATGTAAGCTAAAAAGCTCAGCTTCCCCAGTTAATAATAATTTCATAATAAACCTGCAGTTTATGGAGAAAATTATTTATCAATTTTAATAGAATTTATATTTACGCTTTAAACGTTGTGATGCGGCAGCTCAGGATGATTTGAGATGCAGCAGCAAACAAGAAGCCTGCACACACCAGCTTCCAAGCAGACCGGTTTCTTCTGTGTAATCCACCCCGCAGATTTTCCATCCCTTTCTAACTAAACTACCGGTACCCTAGTCGCAAGGCTCGCAAGAAGTTAGCTTTAACATTTAAAATAAGTAGTTTCCGAGTTATCCCTTTTCGTCAGTTGTGTTCAGTTGAAGTGTTAGTGTGCATTTGGCTGATATAATAAATAATGAGCGAAATAACAGTTCCTGACACTAATTTACTTGAATTTTTTAGGACAATTGTATTATCAAGACTGACTTACGAACAAAAGTGTGATTTAAAAAACAAATGACCGACTCCCTTGCTGTCAATGAAGGACACAACCAAAAGACAGACGCATACTTACGTAATGATACTAATATTGTGATTTCTCTAAGTATGACAGGGAGTGAGCTAATGGTATACGTATACGTGTCTATTTGTTAGAGATATGTGTAAACCGTGAAATCATATTTTACTACGTACCATTTGAGGTCATGCCTTATTGGTGTTACTTACGAGGTTCCAACCAATCTTCGACTGCTGACTTGAAATTGACTACTATTTATTTTAAGACTGTATTTTTGTAATACGTTTTCTCATATTGCATGAAAGACAACTTGAGTTAGCTTCCCCTGCTCAAAATTTCATGCTACGCCACTGCTTATTTATTACCTTTTGCCAAATGTTTGGAAGGCGTCGTACACCATCAGCGCGTCCATCTTTGTTGATGTTCCGTACTGACCGCCCTAAAGCACGGATAAGTTCATCTCTGGTATTGTACCGGGTCCCTCGCAGTGGTTCTTTCACTTTGGTGAAAAGATCGTAATCGCATGGATCATATCGGGTGAGTACGGAGGATGTTCCAGAATCTCCCATTGCCAGCGACTCAAGAGGTCCTTGACAGCAGCAGCGGTGTGACTCCTTGCATTATCATGAAGAATGATGGGGTTCTGTACCACCAAGTGTCGTCGTTTTCTCCTGAGGGCTGGATGAAGGTGGTGCTGCAGGAACCTGCAGTAGTAGTCCGCGTTTTCCGTCTGCCTTGGAGGTACAGCGTGGTGCAGTATTACCCCATCAATGTCATACGCCACAATGAACATCTGCTTCACAGCGCTTTGTGTAGGGCGCACTTTCTTTGGACGAGAAGAACCTGGATGCTTCCATTCATTTGATTGGTGTTTGAAGTTTGGTTCATACGAGCGAGTCCAGGTTTCGTCCATAGCGACGATTCGTCCAAGAAAGTCGTCACCTTCCCTTTGGTACCGGTGCAACAAGGCCTTCCCGGAACGCTTTAACCCATCGTGCCGCTGTGCGATATGGCAACGCTGCATCGCCATATGCTTCACGCAGTCCCTGAAAACATTCTTGTGCACTACGACCTCGTGCCACTTCAATTTTGATCCAGGAACGTTGCTCTAGTTTTGTAAACAAGATCTTAGGACGCTCGCACTATCCCTATGAAAGTGAACGTTCTACACACGGCAGTAGATTGATAGAGTACTGTCGCCGCTGGCTGCACTAACTCATCTAACAGTCCTTGTTCATGTCCACACAGCTGACAGCTCTCGAAAGCACTATCGTCACGTGACAGCAGTGTTGCCATTACTTTTTATCCAACCTATGTAATCTTATTTGCAGCAATTTTTTATTTTCTTTTATTGGTTATTTTACGACGCCTTATCAACTTCTATGGTTATCCAGCGTCTAAGTGACATGAAGCTGATAATGCCAGCGAAATGAGTCTAGGGTCCAGCGCCGAAAGTTACTCAGCATTTGCTCTTATTGGGTTGAGGGAAAATCTTATGAAACAATAACCAGATATTGTCGGACCATCGGATCTATGCCCCTTCAGCGCTGTCGTCGTTCTTGGAAAAGTTAACGCCTCTACTCACCCCATTCCACCCGTTTCTCTCGCACTACGTCAAACAGCAGGCCACGAACCTTGCCGAATAGGGATGTTGCCAAACTTCCGTCAAACAGTGTCATGTCTCTTGAATATTGCTTATAATACTGTAAGGTTAATTATTACTATTCATAATTTAATTTAAGTAGGTCTAATGACGCTGATTGACTTATGCAAAATGCTATTACGTACTTGCTTAATAATATTTCTTCCGCCACTCCGTGCTACAGTATTCATGTTGAGTTGACAACACTGGACTGCAAGTGCAAATAAACTGTCCCGCAAGAAGGCTCAAAATTGTGAGTAGTGGGGGACAGAAAGAGAGAGAGAGATAGGAATACAGGGAGAGAAATGAATTGCCGAGGCTGAGAAGGAATTAAGGTTCAGTTCGCATATCTTACGGGGGCACAGATCCGATGGTCGGACTATAACTTGTCTCAACCAGGATTTGAATCAGTTTTACGGTCAGGCATGCTAACCGCTACTCCACGGCGGTGGACATTTCCAGGTGGACTCTAATCTCAAATTTTATCGCCTCCATTTCGAACCCCTTCTATTAACATTACTGACGACAATGCATAGCGTTGCCTAAATAAAGTGAAATCATTGAAACCTTACAGAACACAAACTTAAAACACCGACATCAGCTAATGTTACCAGTTTAACAGAAACTCTGGCGGATCGGATCCCATAAATACTCGCCGGACCTATACTTTGCGGCAATACATCAAACGCCGTGTCTTATAAAGCAATCTCTTCTCAGGCAGAGATTACGTCACATCCAAATGGTATCCGTTACCGCGATTAGAGCCGTGTAAGACCGGGGGACATGGAAAATGTTACAATTAAGCACATAAGGATGCCGAGACATAACTTATCGGAGTTCAGACCATTTGACGAAGGAAATCAAGCAGAGGTGAGAAACAGCTTAAGAGCCATCACAAAGTGAAAAGGGGAAAATCGATACATGTCCATTTTTATGTCTAATATTATGGGCTAAGGTTCATCAACACAGCGCCAGCGGACCGGAAAAAAAAAAAGAATTAAGCAGTTACAATACACTAATTGAATTAGCTCAATACTAACTTGTTATTAATTTATTACAATACCGTACCCGTGCGCTCCGCTGCACCCGTTAGAAATAAATATAAAGTAATTACATAATTAAAATAGGACGTTTGATCCAGGCAACATTCGTGTTTGATAGAAGGATAAATCGTTTAATATGTTACTTAATTTAAATTGCATCCAAATAATTAAAATGCGATCATTTTGGTCCAGAGACACTCATTTGGTGCAATGACAATTCCTTTAACATGTTTCTTAATTGTTATTACATGCAACCATAGTTTAATGAAGATTGACATCATTTAGTTTTAATGTGTATACTTTATATTACTTGCTATATGTTTCCATTCAATTATGGTAATAACTTAATTTTAACCCTTGTTTTCTACGTCTTCAGTAAATGGCGCTTGGCCCACTATGGTTCTGAACCCTTTAAATAACTTAAATAGTGATACAGCATAAAAAGTGATATGTAATTATATTTCTTCTTTCGAAAATGTAAGAATTCACGATCTCCTATGTACCATTGCCATGGAATGAATAAGTGTGTTTTTTATTCCTAATCAAAAATTTTATACTTTGAACATAGGAGTTATTGCAGGAACAACAATGCTATAATCTGAGGCGGCGGTGAAAATGTATTGTACTGTTATTTTAAAAGTCTTGTATAGCCTTAAATATCAGTCCTATCAAAATTTTGCATAGAATAAAACTTATCGGAAATCATTTTTAAAGAAACTTTTGTTATGTAACACGTTTCATTAAAATTAATAATAAGGGAGATATTTCGATTTATTTAATTCAGGCCCCCTTATAACCTCCCTTTAAATAAAGTATTTTGAATGCCATATAGCCTAAAATCTAAGTTACAACGAACTTAATTTATATTCCAGTTTTCATATAAACCGGTTCAGCCATTATCGCGTGAAAAGGTAACAAACATCCAGACAGACAGACAGACAGACATTCAAACAAAAATTTCAAAAAAGTGATTTTTGGTTTCAGCAGGACTAATTATACATGTTGATACCAATTATTTTTGGAAAATCGAAAATTACCAGAAAAATTTCGGTTACAGATTTATTATTAGTATTGATGTTAGACGTTTAAATGTCAGTTTCGTTCATGTACCAATGAAGTATCTATATATATTTAATTTGAACTGGTAATGGAAATTACGGGAAAACGGCTGAACGGATTTTAATAAATGACCCCTCATTTTGAAGCTTGGAACCCAAAGTTTTTCGGAAAAGTAGTAGTTTTCAGTGACATGTCAATTTTCCTACATAATTTTCCTATTTTCCAAAATCCATCTGTTGTCAGTTTTGAGAACTAATTTTATCGAATCACGGCCGACTTGATTGAATTTCAGAACAAAACACACACTACAATAAACAATATGCTATTACACGAAGGCCATGACCTGCAGGATTGCCGACATATTTAGAGCTCAATTCAATTTGTTATTAAAAACTGATTATGCAGTATATAATAATTTTCTGAGTACAGCTGTGTATTGGATATTCAAATCTACGAAACTTGAGGTGGTTTGATGACATTATTATCATTAGAAATTAAATATTATTATAGTTAATATCATGATGCATCTATTTTTCATTAATTGTACATAATATTGATGCTATATTGATGACACGAAAGTGAAACGTTTTGAGGTTATGTAAGTAAATGTAGAGAATATCTTAATTTAGATCTTCATTTCTATAATTTACTGAGTGGCTGCTATATATAACTACAAAACTTAAGATAATATTGTTATTAAAAATCAAATATTTTTATACTTATTAGCCCAGTGGGGTTGGGTCTTTTTCCATATACTTAATGGCGGTGTAGTGTAGATATTGATATGTGTCATTGTCTTCAGTATTGGCTCGACAGAGCGCAAAAATTACAGTTCCTAAGGAAAGATCAAAAAGTATTACTTACTGATAAAATAAGAGGCCTTGAAAATTTTGTAGTCTCCAGATCATTTCAGCAAGATCTCTTAGTAGGATAAAATGATTTTACGCTCTACATTTCAAGTTCTACATGCAGGAGTTATACGAAAATGCTATTGTTCGAAAGCTTAGCAAACCTGACATTTTTTTTTTTTTTAACTTTCGCCTACAATCCACAATGACCTGAAATAGCTACTGCTATCATCCTGACATTGATACTTGCGTTTTCGCGTTTAAACTCAAAAACTGAAGTTGGATAGGTTCAAGAGAAAGTATTTGGCCTAAAAAGATCCATTCAGAGGGAGTATGTTTCATTATTATGGAAACAAATAACTATCAAAAGTCAAGTTTTCTTCATTGAAAATAAATCTGAAAAAAATGTTTATTTGAACGTCTAACGAACTTAGTTTGCAGCAGCATTTGCTGCACAAGCCACTAGTAAGAATATATTTTTAACCAATCAAAGCCAATTATCAACTGCAATCTTGTCGCACCTGATGTTCAGCCGTGATATTGCGTGATGGCCGTGTTAGCAAAAGTAAATATTAAATATCTCGATTTATAATATAATGTTTCTCTGTGTTATCAATGTTATGTTAAATGTTATGTTTTATTTAACGACGCTCGCAACTGCAGAGGTTATATCAGCGTCACCGGATGTGCCGGAATTTTGTCCCGCAGGAGTTCTTTTACATGCCAGTAAATCTACTGACATAAGCCTGTCGCATTTAAGCACACTTAAATGCCATCGACCTGGCCCAGTATCGAACCCGCAACCTTGGGCATAGAAGGCCAGCGCTATACCAACTCGCCAACCAGGTCGACTCTAAGTTATCAATTAATTATGTATTAATATATTCACGACATAGTCTTATTCCAATATCACAAGAGTTCCCATCTTGTCGATAATCCACTAAATGGAAGTGCCTAGTTCAGTGGGTTAAGGCGCTTGCCTGCTGGTCTGAAGTTGCGCTCGTGCACGGGTTCGATCCCCGCTTGGGCTGACTACCTGGTTGGGTTTTTCCCGAGATTTTCCCCAACCGTAAGGTGAATGCCAGGTAATCTATGGCGAATCCTCGGCTCATCTCGCTATCACGAATCTCCTCGACGTTAAATAACCTCGTAGTTGATTTTTTTTTTTAAGTTTTAGTTGGTTATTTAAGGACGCTGTATCAACTACTGGGTTATTTAGCGTCGATGAGATTGGTGATAGCGAGATGATATTTGGCGAGATGAGGCCGAGGATTCGCCATAGATTACCTTGCATTCACATTACCTTCGTTGTTGATACAGCGTCGTTAAATAACCGACTAAAATAAAATGTTATAACCTCAAATATTTGTTTAAATTTTCTGTTTCACTAATCATAATTTCTACAGCTACTGTCAAATGTTTCAGCTGGCTACGGACTGGAAAGTCCGGGGTTCGATCCCAGGTGGTGACAGGATTTTTTCTCGTTGCCAAACTTTCAGAACGGCCCCGAGGTTCACTCAGCCTCTTATAAAATTGAGTACCGGGTCTTTCCCGGGGGTAAAAGGCGGTCAGAGCGTGGTGCCGACCACACCACCTCATTCTTGTGCCGAGGTCATGGAAAGCATGGAGCTCTACCTCCATGCCCCCCAAATGCCTTCATGGCATGTTACGGGGATACCTTTACCTTTTTTACCTTTTTTTTTTTACTGTCAAATGTTTACCATGAATTTCATATTGCAGGAGGCCAATGAAATATTATATTAAGTTGGCAACTTAAATATTTTATTTAATAGTAATATAATTATATTAATATTAAAATGGATTTGAGGGAGGTGGGATATGATGGTAAGGACTGGATTAATCTTGCTGAATATAGGGACCGATGGTGGGTTTATGTGAGGGCGGCAATGAACCTTCCTTAAAAGCCTTAAGTAAGTAAGTAATTTCAAAACCATTTCATTGCTACAAAATATGAATTAATCTTGTCAGTCGAAATTAACTAGTAGACAAGTTGTGATGCGCTTAAAAGTGGGCGTCTGTGATTCATAGATTGTAACAGTCTGAAGTGTTAATTAATTATG
Source organism: Periplaneta americana (assembly GCF_040183065.1). NCBI lineage: Eukaryota > Metazoa > Arthropoda > Insecta > Blattodea > Blattidae > Periplaneta > Periplaneta americana. The sequence goes on from NC_091128.1 coordinate 178,834,838, forward strand.
AAGTTTGTGTGCGAAAAAGATTAAGCGGGGCTGAGTATAAGACAGTCAAAACTTAAATTATTAGAAAAGGAACAGGAAGTGCTTAGATGATGCGACACTAAAATAGAGATTTTTTTTTTTCCAATCTGCTAACTTGCTAAACATGAAACGGGACTGTCGTTCAGAAATTGATGTGAGTACATCTTCAGTGCCGTGTGCTACGACTTCTATTACGACTAATATGATAGCTAATGGAATATCGGCCAGTGTCCACGTAATGACAGCAAACGAAATCTGTGAAATTAGTGATGATCCAGCTATTCTGGGCAACGAGGGGCTTTCACTAGGCAAGGAGTAAACAATAGTAATATACGTTACAAGAGCGGTATGTTGACGTTTTCATGGTCGAGGAAAAGATTGAAAAAGCGAAACGTAGTTGAGCTTTTTTAATTTCCGAGAACATGAAAACAAACATACCGCTCGTGTATCGTGCATTATTTTGTGCGAAGATCGTTTATTACATACCTGAAAGACGAATTTCTAATTAGTTGCAATGAAATCTCCATCTTGGTTTCTGTTTAATGACGGCAACTTCGGAAAACCAAAATATCTTTCTTCAACATTGTTGCTATAAAATGTTTTCTGTGTTTACTATACTCCAGCAGGCCGTCATATACGTCTGTCTTCCCCCCCCCAGTCTATAAATGCGAACTTAAAACAAACGGTAAGGTTATGTAATGATTTATTTTTCATTTTAATATTTTAACAATAGGCCCTATTATTTATATAACATATTGCAGTAATAACATCCGCATCTGGAATCTTGTTGATTTTTTCACGGCTTCCTTAATGTTACTTGTATCAGGAATGCAATAAGTTTCGTGGAGTAGTAGACTTTACTTAATTTTTGCAAATATTTAAAAACAATAATTAACATTGCAATTTAGGTGAAATTGCAGTGGTAAGTTTCCAATTTATAATTATTACTATGTTAAACGTCTCTAAAAATAATATGTTAAAAGCCTAAAGCAGTAAAATGAATGTCGCGCTTAAGCGGTAAGAAGAGGGAAATTGTTATGTGTGTTAGGTTGGGAATACTGAATATGGTATTTCACACTTACTGCGTATTGGTTCTGTGCGGAAAACAGGCAAATACGCACCATCTCGCACAAACTTGTTCTGTGATGCTGAAGACATGATCATTCTCATATAAAGTTATATTTAATTTTATTTTCTGTGTGTCATTTCCTCTTTTTTACTACTTTCATTTGAATATTGATTATTCAATTCTCTGTCTTCGTTTCGGTTAAATTTGTGTGGATCATTATTTGAGGTGGCGGCATTTTTTAGTATCCTAGTCCAGGCCGTCAAAAATATTAAATACGGCCCTGCTCATCGAGCTTATCGCTTACTATTTTAGAAGATAGCTTACCCCTATTTGGAACTGTTTCTAAAACAAAGGCCTGCATGCAGTCGTATCTAAAAATTGCGCTTCGCAGCACGCGCTGGTCGTTTTAGAAAATTGATTTGGCGAGCATAACCTTAAGTGTGAAATGTGTGTCGCAGTTGTCATGGAGATGAATGACGCAGTCGAGCGGGACAACGCGCAAAGCCTGATGAATGAGGCTTGTTACGGGATCAGTAAAATTCTCGTTTTGGATCACGTGCCACGATTAGTTCCACTTTTGGATTAGGAGCATCCCATCCGAGTGGTCAAGGGGAGGCGGGTGACTCAACAGTCCGGATAAATCACGTCACCAACTGCACAGAGCAGTTGTACCGGATCTTGGCCAGCAATCAGTGAGGATCAGGGAGCAAAAATCATGGGATTATCCGTGGTGTGGTAGAATGGAACGGCGATGAAGTGGAGGAAGGAGGATGAAGACGAAACCTGAAAATAGGAAAAATCTGAAAGCAAAGATGAATTGGATGAAAACGTAGAAAAGAAGTGACAAGGGATTTGCGGAAATCCCTAACGTCTATACAGGAATTAGGATAAGTAAATGCAATTTAAGTGTCTAATGAAGTAAGCTATGAGTAACAGTCGATAATAAAACATTAAAACAGAATGAACAGCTTTTGAGCCGCAGACAATTGCAACAAATCCGAAATATGAATAGGCCCTACTTGTTATCAGAATCTTGATGCAAGGTGTGATTACACTAAAAATGTTCAATATTCCGAGATGTAGTAATGTGAAACATAACAATAAAAAAAGCCTAATAAAGTAAATGAACTTCTAAAAAACAAGGACTTAAGAGATTGACATCGTAAGAAAAGCGTATAAGGGTACAGTACATCAGTTATTCATAGATTTCAAAAAGGCGTATGACTCGGTTAAGAGAGAAGTTTTATATAATATTCTTATTGAATTTGGTATTCCCAAGAAACTAGTTCGATTAATTAAAATGTGTCTCAGTGAAACTTACAGCAGAGTCCGTATAGGTCAGTTTCTGTCTGATGCTTTTCCAATTCACTGCGGGCTGAAGCAGGGAGATGCACTATCACCTTTACTTTTTAACTTTGCTCTAGAGTATGCCATTAGGAAAGTCCAGGATAACACAGAGGGTTTGAAATTGAACGGGTTACATCAGCTGCTTGTCTATGCGGATGACGTGAATATGTTAGGAGAAAATCCACAAACGATTTGGGAAAACACGGGAATTTTACTGGAAGCAAGTAAAGAGATAGGTTTGGAAGTAAATCCCGAAAAGACTAAGTATATGATTATGTCTCGTGACCAGAATATTGTACGAAATGGAAATATAAAAATTGTAGATTTATCCTTCGAAGAGGTGGAAAAATGCAAATATCTTGGAGCAACAGTAACAAATATAAATGACACTCGGGAGGAAATTAAACACAGAATAAATACGGGAAATGCGTGTTATTATTCGGTTGAGAAGCTTTTGTCATCCAGTCTGCTGTCAAAAAATCTGAAAGTTAGAATTTATAAAACAGTTATATTACCGGTTATTCTATATGGTTGTGAAGCTTGGACTCTCACTTTGAGAGAGGAACAGAGATTAAGGGTGTTTGAGAATAAGGTTCTTAGGAAAATATTTGGGGCTAAGGGGGATGAAGTTACAGGAGAATGGAGAAAGTTACACAACACAGAACTGCACGCATTGTATTCTTCACCTGACATAATTGGGAACATTAAATCCAGACGCTTGAGATGGGCAGGGCATGTAGCACGTATGGGCGAATCCAGAAATGCATATAGAGTGTTGGTTGGGAGGCCTGAGGGAAAAAGACCTTTGGGGAGGCCGAGACGTAGATGGGAAGATAATATTAAAATGGATTTGAGGGAGGTGGGATATGATGGTAGAGACTGGATTAATCTTGCTCAGGATAGGGATCAATGGCGGGCGGCAATGAACCTCCGGGTTCCTTAAATGCCAATAAGTAAGTAGGTAAGTAAGAAAAGCATATCTTGTAATGTGACCTCTTTGGTCGTTTCTTATAGAGTCATATAGTGTATCATATCGGAAATGCAGCAAACAAAAGTGTAACAAGGGGTGGGTCCCTAATACGTAAGGCGTTACAGTGAATGGAAATCGCATTGAACATCTGCTGTGATGTTGATGAACAAGCACTCATATCTCGGAAGATATTAGACTAATTTTAGGAACAATGTTTGTTAGACTTTATTTTCTTGTTTTGATGATTGGTACCAACTCTCAAAATATTGAATGATTTTTAACACCCTGTATAAGCACGTCAGAATATGCCCAACTGTTGATATTATCCATCTGTATGTGAATAATGCCAGACTTGTATTAACTTTTATAATCGCGCCTGTATTGTGCACGAATCTATGACGCGTCCATATGAAAACACAGCTGAAGAATATTATTTTTTAAATATATTGCAAACCCTTCCCCCCCACCCATAAATTAAAATGTTCCAAATACGTTACGTGCACCGCGTGTTTTTCTGAGTACAGGACACATTGCCATAAAAACTTATGTATAAGAACAATGAAGAAATAGTTTAATCAGCGGATCTTGTTTAGAGAATAGCAGACTTTGACAATTTGTAAAACAAGAGAACATAAGACTCTGACTTAGCAACCGTAAGTGTTGTTCTCTTGTTTTACAAATTGCTAATTTCTAACATGTCCCATTGATTAAGACGTTACTTTTTCATTGTTTTTATACATAGGTTTCTTATGACAATGTTAAGTCCCTGTGTGCAAAACAGACGGTATATGCGGACTCCATTTCTATTTATAGCAACGGACTAGTTCACATTGTTTAGTTTATAGGATATGATGTAAGCATTTCCATGGAAATGGAAGACGAATTTCCGTTGCAGAAAATCCTTTGATTGGAAGGACCTACAGGAATGCCCAAATGTCTGTCAAAATTAACTTTTTTTTTAATTTTTAGCCTAAAAATACTTCTTAGTATTGACTTCATTTGAGCGAAATTTCAAGGTCGTTACGAAGAAAATAATTGCTTTTACGCCATTTTTAAAAGCCGCTGCGCTCCAGTCCCTTTACTCTGTACTTAGTTTGTTTATTTTACATTTTTCAACATTTAATATGTAATATCTCAGACAAAAATAGAGATAATTGAATAACATTTTCAGGGCATATTCTCACATTATACATGACTAATTCTGTAAGAGGAAATTGTCAAATTGCAGATTAAAGAATAAGTGAAAAATAGAAGTGCAGTTTTTCCTTTCTGTTCATAAAAATGCAAAATAAAAATGTAAAAATTAAAATGTCTAAAAATCATCAAACAAAGTTGATTACCAGTCTTTTACCTTTCATTTAAGACAAGATTTCTGATTCTGTGTTACTCTTGAGAGCAGATATATAATTTTATTCATGCTCGACCATGCCGAAATGTAGTAATTATACACCTGGTAGTAGACCTTTAATGCATGTCATTAAAGTACACCTACTCATTAAAAGTCAGGTCTTTCAGCCAATGACGACTCAGGTTACAACTGTTCAGCCAATGACAGGTCAGCTTTCTACCGTTATAAAACCGCAAGTATCGATTATTCTCGGATATGCAATCGAAAGAGAATTAGCGAAAAGTCACGGAGGCTGGAAATCCAATACTGTCGCAGAAGGTTATGTTCTGTTACTATAATAATTAGCGTTAATTGTAAATAATATTCAAATAAATTCAATTTGTCATCTCGTTTTTCAATGTCTAATTTAATTTCAATGTTATCTCTGTAGGTTCTTATGGCCTAGCAAAGGTCAATGTGGACATCTGTTCCTCGGAAAAAATCAATACTTTCGCGTCTGCGCACATCTCACAACATACGGGACATTGCTCCAGGTTAGATACAATAAAATTAATAATATCAAGTTAGAAATATGGTCGAGCATAAAAAGTCGTATGAAACTCGCCTATAATGGTAATTAAGAAGCTCGTATGAAAATTATGAAACGAGCGCAAGCGAGTTTCATAAATATCCATACTCACTTCTTAATTACCTTCATTATAGGCTCGTTGCATAATGTACTATTATAATACTGCATTTTTTAATAATACTGTGGCTGTACCATAAGGGGCAAAAGCGAAAATTTCTTATTCAAAAGGCTTCATACATTGATATGAAACTATGTTACGGAAATAGAGGCTCTACTTAAAATGATATGAGAAAAGAGATTTCCTGTAGGTCCTTCCTCTTCATTTGTTCTATTAATGTAGGTGAAATATAGACGTACAGGTCAAAAAGAAAAACGAGGAAAACGATGGAGACGAAAACAATAAATGTAGAGGCAATGACGAATGAGAAGATAAAGAAGGGAAAAAGAGAGATCATTTTAAGGACGAGAAGTAAGCAAGGTAGCGGAAGGAATGACGGGGACTCCGTCGTGTGATCGTGTTCCCTGCTTTGTCATCGCGATGAGAAGAAAACACAGTTTTTGCCAAAAGTGGACGAGGGACAGTTACTCACCTGCGAGCAGCTTCCGGCTTACCAGCGAGATCCTGTTGATTGATTAAGGAAGAAACAATAGCCCATTAAACACTGTCAAGGCGGCCTGGTGGGGGGCTTCTTATTGCTTCATATTGTGCCTTTTCAGATCCAAGTTCCACGGAAGTTGACAAATTTGTAGTTCAGAGTGGACAACGGCAGCAAACGCTAACAGCTGCTCTTCTAAGACTGATTTATAAGAACCAACAATTGTCACGACAGGTGATTGTTACCGTTATTATTATTGAGCAAGATGTTGGCTTCATTTTTATTATTTAGATAAGACATAATATGTCATATTATGATAGTATTCCGAGAAAAATTTAACGTTGAGAAATCAATGATAGGTCACACCCTCTTACCTAGCATCTCGTTTTGTTTAGCTTTCACTACCTCGAACCCGGAACATGTACCTTCTCTCTATTCCTCTGCACAGAACATCCTTCTATTCATCATCTTTCAGCATATCTATTCCACGCCTCTGGAACTCTCTCCCTGACCACGTCAGAGACTGTCGAACAATATCAAAATTCAAATTTAAATTAAAAAATCACATTCTAGTTCATGGAATTGTTTGTTGAACACCTGTCAGGTTGCGCAACTTCACCTTAACCCATGACATATAGTAAATATTGTAACTGTGCTGATGTAAAATTGACAATTAATATGTAATGTATTTATTATTATTATTATTATTATTATTATTATTATTATTATTATTATTATTATTATTATTATTATTATTGTTGTCAGTTATCAATATCATCCTTGCTATCTCTGTTTTCTCTTTTTTTTTTCCTGTATTAGCTCGATGAGAGCTCTATAATGTACTTTTGACTCTGTTGACCCTCCATAGGGCTTTAACTTAATTTGTATCATTTTCATCAGTGTTTGTATTCCTTTTTTGTATTTATATGTGCTATCTGGTAGGATGGAAGAGAAGGCCTTATGGCCTTAATCTTGTCAGATTAAATAAATTATTATTATATAAATTATTATTATATTAATATTGTGGTACGTTTTAATAACAATGCAGAGTAAAAATAGAGTTAACAGAAGAATTTAGAAATGCAAAATATTTACTGAACGGTTGTTCAATGTCACCAACTATGTTTAAAATACAGAGTGTTCAAAAAGTATGGAATATTACTCATAACTAATTAAATTTCAATTTCACGAAAAAAAGTTTTATACAACAGCTGTTGGATATAAACCATACAATATGATACCAATGTCCAAAAAAAGTTATTCAGATATACAGGATGTGATGGTAAATTTTATTCTTTAAAATGGCACCCTATAGTATTAAAATTTACATATTCCGAATCTCCATTAAATTTTACGTATGAATGTATAGAAATTTTACCCATTCACCCGTTTAATGTCTTTTAACCATTTATTAAACTTGTTTAGTGAACTTCAAATTTGAGACAAATAAGCAGGTTATGTAAAATCATGTTGAGTAGGCCATGAAAGTGAACAAAACACTATCACTAACGAAACCTCACAACAGATGCTGAAAATGAGAACCGTTCACTCCCAAAAAAGTCCCAGTCCATCACGGAAATACACGTGGAATTAATTTGTTCAAACCCAGGAACTATAGTGCGGACGGAAGGATTGGACCAATGGGGAAAATTCAGATGATAGATGACGTGGAGATATATATGGAGACAAAGGAGGAAAGATTGGATTCGCAGTGGAAGACCTGCCTTTGGGCAGAACGATGTCAATGAATGAATGAATGGGAGTCGAACCCGCGCCCTTCGGCTTGCAGTGGAATGTCTTGAATGAGACGATATCGCGAGTCTTCCCCTGCCTTATATGCAGGGAGAGACAAGACCTATCCTGTGACCTTATGTGTCGTGGCTATATCACCAATGGGTAAGGAGGGGGAAGATAGGTTTTAGATTCTTATACTGAAACAAACTCTCTTTTTGATAGCTCATTCTTTACGCTATTGCACAGCTAACATGCCAGGTCTCGCCTTGTAACTTATAGAAAAATCAATGTATCATCTGTTCTAAGAGAAATACATTAAACTTTTCAACTTCATATAAAGAAGCTATTGAGACAAAAATGTAGGGATCATTCAGTCATAAATAAATAGGAAATAATTTAAACCCATTAATAAAAAAGCAGGAAATCATTTAAACTTTGAAAAGTTTACATTTTAATAAATATTCTCTGTATCTCTCCCGATCGGTCACTCTTGTTTATTTTGTGACTGCAATTTGATCCGTGTTATGACTGTAACGTAATACTACTGACCACTCAAATCAAACCGTTAGTTAGGTTCGATAATTTGTAATGCAGTGAAATGCATGCGATATTTCCTTGTCCTATACAGCTCAGACTGGGCTGGCTATATGAGTGAAATAAAAGTCATATCACAAGACTTCTCATCTTCCCGATAATTGGCAAATATAAATAATTAATAAAAAGAAGATAACTTATTATCTTCCCACCTACGTCTCGGCCTCTCCAAAGGTATTTTTCCCCTCAGGTCTTCCATATGCATTTATGGATTCGCCCATACGTGCTACATGCCCTGCCCATCTGTATTTAATGTTCCTAATTATGTCAGGTGAAGAATACAATGCGTGCAGTTCTGCGTTGTGCAACTTTCTCCATTCTCCTGTAACTTCATCCCTCTTACCCCCAAATATTTTCCTAAGAACCTTATTCTCAACACCCTTAACCTCTATTCCTCTCTCAAAGTGAGAGTCCAAGTTTCACAACCATACAGAACAACCGGTAATATAACTGTTTTATAAATTCTAACTTTCAGATTTTTTTTTGACAGCAGACTAGATGACAAAAGCGATTACAGAAGTAGTACTTCAAAATATCTAAGAAAACATTATAGCCTAATAGAGACTGTAGATTCTGTATGGTTGTGAAACTTGAACTCTCACTTTGAGAGAAGAACAGAGGTTAAGGGTGTCCAAGAATAAGTGCTTAGGAACATATTTGGGGCTAAGAGTAATGAACTTACAGGAAAATGCAGAAAGTTGCACAGTGCAGAACTGCAAGCCTTGTATTCTTCACCTGACATAATTAGGAACATTAAATCCAGACGTTTGAGATGGGCAGGGCATGTAGCACGTATGGACGAGTCCAGAAATGCATATAGAGTGTTAGTTGGGAGGCCGGAGGGAAAAAGACCTTTAGGGAGGCCGAGAAGTAGATGGGAAGATAATATTAAAATGGATTTGAGGGAGGTGGGATATGATGATAGAGACTGGATTGATCTTGCTCAGGATAGGGACCAATGGCGGGCTTATTTTTTAGAGTTTTTAGATTTATTTATTTAACCTGGTAGAGATAAGGCCGTCAGGCCTTCTCTGCCCCTCTACCAGGGGATTACAACTATAACATGAACAATAAGATTAGAATTAATATTATGTGAGGGCGGCAATGAACCTCCAGATTCCTTAAAAGCCAGTAAGTAAGTACTGTTCTTTGAAGGGACATCACTTCGATTTTCATTTAGTTAGAGCAATAATCCATCGTTCATAAGGCACCATTTTTCTTTACAATGTTTCGCATACTGTAAATGATGTACCCTAAAAACACATTCAAACAACATAATGATGAAAAAATGTTAATCAACTTAGTGTTTATAAATTAGTAAGCTCTGGTTTCGAATTAAAAGACACAGATATATAATGCATAGGTATACTGATATTTTTCTTTACAGTTTATAGATATAATTATTGAGCCAGTGTCAATATCGCTAAAGATAATCTTGCTACAGAAGGAATTAAGTAAATACTTCCATTCCTCACTCTTTTTCATTTTCCTCTGACAATGTTCTCAATTCCTCGACTATTATTCTCTTCCTCTACCACACAGCTAATTTAGGGAGACATAAAATAGACGCAAATTACACAATTACATGGGTAAATAAAACGAATTCGACACGAAATTCAAAGTGTCCACTTTGGAATACTGTAGTTCCAAGTATTGCCTTAGATGGTACTAGTGTGTAGACTCCTAGTACACCGCCATCTGCCAGCAGAATTGAGAATGCAGTTACAATATCTTACACCAGATGGCTGCAGCATGTCAAACGGCAGCTCAGTCGACAAAAGTAACAGTTTTGTCCCCAACCTCAGGTCATAACAGATATATTTTGTGAATCGTAATTATGTTACTAACTATATGCACATTGTGATCTTCTTCTTATTATAACAGATAGACGTGCAGTACATATTACATAAAAATACAACATAAATTAAAAGACGATGCTTGAAGAAATATGCATATTAAATAAATTTGTGTTTGCCAGTTTCAAGCACACAGAAGCACGATACGATATAGCTACAGAACTTGTAAACCGCATTAAGTATCAATGTTTGCTACACTCTTGACATCAATGTTCTCTTATAGAACGTAACGTTCCACGTGTAGGTATATGACAAAAGTTCATCTATACTAATAATAAATCTGTAGCTGAAATTTTTCTGGTAATTTTCGATTTTCCAAAAATAATTGGTCCTAACATGTATAATTAACCACCCTGAAACCGAAAATCGCTTTTTTGAGATTTTTGTTTGTATGTCTGTCTGTATGTTTGTTGCCTTTTCACGCGATAATGGACGAACGGATTTCGATAAAAATTGGAATATAAATTATGTTCGTTGTAACTTAGATTTTAGGCTATATGGCATTCAAAATACATTATTTAAAAGGGGGGTTATAAGGGGGCCTGAATTAAATAAATCGAAATATCTCGCTTATTATTGATTTTTGTGAAAAATGTTACATAACAAAAGTTCCTTTAAAAATAATTTGCGATAAGTTTTATTTCTTGAAAAAGTTTGATAGCACTGATATTTAATGAGATAAATGAGTTTTAAAATTAAAATAACTGCCATCTAAGGCCGTATAATGAAATAAAAAACAAATGACTTCGTCTATAAGGGGCCTTGGACAGCAACAATCGAAAGCTATGAAAGATAGCCTACAGAGAATGCTTCTGTGTTTGTATGAAGTAATATCGGAAGCTAAATTAACCGATTTGTATAATTAATTATTATTTCACCATTGGAAAGTGTAGTTTCTCTAGAGGACATAATGCTATAATGTTATTACAGTTGCTTCTGATATAATATAATGTAATATAATATAATATATGTAATGTAATATTATATAATATAATTTAAGTTATTTGAAGGGTTCATAACCATAGTGGGCCAAACGCCATTTACTGAATACGTAGAAAACAAGGGTTAAAATTAAGTTATTACCATAATTCAATGGAAACCTATAACAAGTAAAATAAAGTATACACATTAAATCTAAATGATGTCAATGTTCATTAAACCATGGTTGCATGTAATAAAAATTAAGAAACATGTTAAAGGAATTGTCATTACACCAATGAGTGGTCTCTGGACCAAAATGATCGCATTTTAATTATTTGGATGCAATTTAAATTAAGTAACATATTAAACGATTTATCCTTCTATCAAACACGAATGTTCCCTGGATCAAACGTCCTATTTTAATTATGTAATTACTTTATATTTATTTGTAACGGGTGCAGCGGAGCGCACGGGTACGGCTAGTTTACAATAAAGTGATTGGAGTGGTTTTAGGCGCAATAGGTCAACTACTGATCAGATTTCTTGTATTCAACAGATATTGGAGGAAAAAATGGAAATATAATAGTAAAGTCGCCTACATGAGCTACTAATAGATCTGTTAACAGAGAAGTTTTAAATGATATTCTTATTGAATTTGGTATTATCAAGAAACTAATTCGATTAATTACAATGTGTCTCAGTGAAACGTACAGCAGAGTCCGTATACGTTTTTCCAATTTCACTGCGGGCTAAAGTAAGGAGATGCATTATCACCTTTACTTTTTAACTTTGCTCTACAATATATACTATTGAAAAAGTCCAGGATAACACAGAGGGTTTGAAATTGAACGATTACATCACCTGGGTGTTCATGTGGCTGACGGGAATATGTTAGGAGAAAATCCACAAACTATTAGGGAAAACACGGGAATTTTACTTGAAGTAAGTAAGGAGATAGCTTTGGGAATAAATCCCGAAAAGACTAAGTATATGATTATGTTTTGTGACCAGAACATATTACGAAATGGGAACATAAAGATTAGAAATTCATCCTTTCAACAACAAACAAACAAACAAACAAAAAAGTTAGAATTTATAAAACAATTATATTACCGGTTGTTCTGTGTAGTTGTGAAACTTGGACTCTCACTTTGAGAGAGGAACAGAGGTTAATGATGTTTGAGAATAAGGTGCTTAGCAAAATATTTGAGGCTAAGAGGGATGAAGTTACAGGAGAATGAAGAAAGTTACGCAACGCAGAACTGCGCGCATTGTATTCTTCACCTGACATAAATGGGAATATTAAATCCAGACGTTTGAGATGGGCAGTGTATGGATTTAATGTTCCTAATTATGTCACGTGAAGAATATAATGCGTGCAGTTCTGTGTTGTGTAACTTTCTCCATTCTCCTGTAACTTCATCCCTCTTAGCCACAAATATTTTCCTAAGAACCTTATTCTCGAACATCCTTAACAACTGAAAACAAACCCTTAACAACTGAAAACAATCAACTTGTCAAAGTAAATGAACCAGATGAACAATGTAGTTTAGAAGAAAAAATTTTAATTGAATAAATTCAAACTTTCGGGAAACAAAATTGTAAATTCCATTAAATGACGCTGAAAATCTGCATACTGATATTTAACAAGTCATCAATAAATATCAAATAAGACTATAACATGCTTGTTATGTGTATAATCTTCGTACTCGAAAAGAATTTTCACGATGCACAATGCTTAGTAATGGATCTATTCATCATTTAATAGGATTGCGAGGCGAACCTAGCGGCAGAAATTGTCATGACGCTCAGAGACCCTCTCTCGATCGTGCTTGTATAACCTCGTAAGCAACGCAATGTACAGTATCAGAGCCTTCTTTAGTTACAAGCCGGGGCCATACGTCGACAACACTGTAATTATCTGTCACCCGGAGGCTGACCGTACAGTACACGTGTTTGTGCTAATGCCGATTTCCAATGTAAATTAATGTTACAATATAAGTGTGTGTCGATGGAATTATGTTTGCGGTCGTACCAAACGTTAATTGTTGATGTATTATAAACTAAACGCGTGTTGGTGATAAAAAAACCAAGACAATAAATGAAAATAAAATGGTTGCAGTCTTTGGGAATTTTTACGGTTATGGATGACAAAGTAATTGACTATTCTATTAAATATTGTATAACCACATTTTTATATTCTTATTTGTGATTTGTGTGTATCAGAATTCTAGTCAAATTGTTGGGTCTCGCCTGCTATATCAATAAAGTTACGCCGTTGGTTTTCAAAGTCACTGTAAACAGCTGTTTTGTGATCCCATAAATGTTGCAGTTTTGTTGAAGATTCGGAATGCCTGCTATACGTCAGAACTATCTATAATTTGTACATGCATATAATCACTTTGTTGGTTTGGTCAATGTCACTTATGTCCCGTCCACTATAGAGACATAGGCCAATTTTACACATATTTAGTATAACTTGTTGCTTCTTTGACAGGTTAGGTTTGGTTACTTTAGGTTTTTGTTATAGCCTACCTTGCATATACGATTATAGCGCAACATTGGCAGTGATAAAAGTGAAATATTCGTTCAGTGGGCGTTGGATACTCTACATTCACCCACTTGGTATTTACAGGATTTAAAGTCCACTGAGTTTACGCTAATTGATACATACATGTACTTAATAGATAATGTTGCGTTTTGTTACGTATTATGTTGAAGGGTTGTGTTTTCATTTTTTCATAGATTGTTTTACTTGGCTTAACTGTATTTACATCCTCATACTTTTATTATAATAGGAATGTCAATAGTTTCTTCTGTTTACATTTTATTTTAGGCCTATTTGCATAATTCACATTCTTAGCTTGTTTTCTGTAGTTATATTTATTTAAAATTATATTTTAAAAACTTTATAACAAATAATTTAGGATAACAGTATTGTTATGGTGACTGGCCAGGTTCAAACTAAAACTGGTTTCCTGGACATCTGAAATATTTATAGAAAAGCACGACATAATCACATGAAATTAAAATGCATATGATATCCTACACCTTTCATGTCAGAGGTGAAACAACATTAAGCGGCAAAACATTGTCAATTTACTAGCCACATAATGGTTAATTGATTGGAATAGGGTATTGCGAAAGTACGTCATTATTTTATTTATTTTTGGTACAAGTAACATTTCTTTAAGTATTTATTTATTTTCCCTTGTACCATCAATAAAAAAAACAAGTATGTTTCTATTTTTTTTTTAATTATAAGTGTAGTTGCTACGACACATAGGCACACAGCACTTTCTAGGCATCTGAAATATTTGTAGAAAAACACGATAGATAATCGCATAAGATAATATTAAAATATATCCTAAACCTTTCACAGATGAAACACCATTAAGTCGCAAAACATTGTCAATTTGCTAGCCACAAATTGTTAACTGAATGGAACTTAAGAATACTGCGTAGGAACTTACGTCTTTATTGCATTATTGATTTTATTATTTTCGGTACAAGGAATATCTTTTTTATTTATTTATTTACCTTCGTACTATCAATAAAAACATGTTTTTTTTGTAATTATTTTAAGTGGCAGCCTTTGTATGTAAGTAGCCTACTTACGCAGTATTCTGAAGTATAGCTAATTGATTGCAATAAAACACTATTTTCGAACCCGTAATAATTTACATCACTACTCTGAATCTTGATCTTACCTTTGTGCATGAAGTAATATTGAAAAAATACGCGTTACGTATAACGAAAGCAATAAACAAACACAATATCACTCTAAAATCTCCCGCCTCCACTCTGCGTTGCCAAACCTACCCATGCCCCGGCTTGTAACTAAAGAAGGCTCTGACAGTATGTGTCCTGGACCTCTATTGTGACAAGATGGCGGCCTGGTCGATGCTTACTACATAATTAACAAAATATATGTTTTTTAATGTACAATGTTGCAAATAGGTCTATGCAAAAACCAACAACAAATTTAAGAAAATGGAACTCATGATAGCTTAATGTAAATGCAAATGTTTCAGCCTACCTTCAATCTCTTCTTTTCGTGATTTTCACTTCCATTCTCTCTAGTCGCACGAGCTCAACAGGTTATGGCACTGACGAAATGTAGTAACAGGTGGTAACAGTCATTTCCTTCACTTCTGTAAAAGTTTAATATGATATGAGTAAGTTTACTTACATACAATTATGTTGTTGCCAGAAGTATTTTCATGTAATTCATACCGTAGCTATAGCTCTCTTGTACAGAAGCGAAGATCAAATACTTCTACAATACTACCCACTAAAAAAAATTTGAGAAATTTGAGTAACTCACCTTGAATTAAGTTACAATACTACAGACACCATCGAACTGAGGTACAAACTTGTTTAAAATGAAAGACAGAACCGAAAATACTACACAAAAGATATAATATAAAAACGTCAATTCTCAAAACGTTGATTGAATTGTCCGTCGATGGACATTCGTACCGTCACCTCCATTTTTTTAAGTGAAAAGAAATCAGTGTTGCCAAATTATGTGGAATTCCACAGTCATATCGTTATATATTTTATTGTCTTTCAACTGTAGATTGTAACGGCCTTGGTTGTGGTCTTGACTAGAAATGCATGTTTATTAGTTTTGTTGTAGTTACGAAGCCTGACTTGTAGTTATATTCCTGTTGTCAATGTTTCAATAAAACTTTTATTACTTATTATCATTATCGTCTCTACATTTGGTGACCTCCAACGTGATACCTACGGCACTTCAAAATTAATAAAAATACATTTGTATTCAAGGTTACAACCAAGGTCGCCACATGATTCTACGACGAAGGCCGCTATACGATACGATATGCTGCCATCTATGGACATAATCTTGTTTAATTCAACTTGGGGCAGATTTACTATTGCATTTATCCACTTTCCTAACCAAAGTTAACAATGAGTGTTAATACAGTTTTTCCCGTAGTACTACTCTTATTACAAGAGAAAATTACCGTAATATTAATTAACGGTTGTAATCATCTTGCGAATGCCCCTATAAATTCACATAAACCTCCAAAATATTAATTGTTGACTTTAAAGAGACGTAGACGTAGCCGTAGCCACGCAGGAAGACGTCTGGCCGCGCATGCGTATTTTCACCCAATTCCCAATCTCCCAAAATACACACCAGTGCAAATAGTTACCAGTTGTCAACCTATTTCTTGTAGAGACAGTATAGGTCTCTGTACGTGCATGCTCTTCCTTTATCTTTTATGAAAATATGGAAGGTAGGCCTAACATGTGACAAAAGCCACTTAGGCCTACAAAAGGAGGAAAACAATACTGTACAATATTACTTTGAAGTGAAGGACTACAATTGGGAGGAAGACAAAGATAAAACAAGGACAAGAAACACGACAATATCATGATAATAACGATAAGGGTCACGACCTAGATAAGAACTATGACAAAGACAACAAGGTCCACGACAAAGTCAAATACAAGAATCATGACATGGACCACGACATGGATTACGATATGGACCATGTCATGATCCATATCATGGACATTGTCATGATTGTGATTGTGATCTTTGTCGTCCTTATCAGGATCCTTACCATGATCGTCATCGTGGTCCTTGCTGTTAGAAGTCATGGTCCTTATCACGGTCCTGTCTTTGTCATGGACCATGGTCCTTATTATGGTCTTCGTTGTCTTTGTAATGGTTCTCATCAAGGTCCTTATTGTCTTTGTCATGTCATTTCAAAATAATATTGCTTTCTCCATTTGGCATTTCACTTTCCATGGTACATCACAGTGGCAGTAAGACTTTTCATGGTCGTCGCCGTCACCAACAACAGTTCTGCTCCCCTGAATACAAACTGTATCAACAGTATTAAAAAAAAAAAAAATCTGCACTGTATGAGGGCTACACCAGCACATACAATAATCGGGAACGAAGCTATAGTTGTGTTGGTTTGAATGTTTTATTTTTGTTTCGGTTTACAAATGGAGGGGTGGCCAGGTAGCTCAGTTGGTAGAGCAGCTGGCTATGGACTGGAAGGTCCGGGGTTCAATCCCAGGTGGTGACAGGATTTTTTCTCGTTGCCAAACTTTCAGAACGGCTCCGAGGTTCACTCAGCCTCCTATAAAATTGAGTACCGGGTCTTTCCCGGGGGTAAAAGGCGGTCAGAGCATGGTGCCGACCACACCACCTCATTCTAGTGCCGAGGTCATGGAAAGCATGGGGCTCTACCTCCATGCCCCCTAAGTGTCTTCATGGCATGTTACGGGGATACCTTTACCTTTACCTTTTCACCTTTATAAATGGAGAGTATAGGTTAGTGATAAGAAAAGTAATTAATGAAGGGCTTGCAATATATTTTCTCTTCACCTAAAGCGACATTCTGAAATTAGTCCATCTTCACTATGGTTCACTCAAAGTGTATCATTCTTTAACATTGCAGAACTCGCGATTATGAGTGGTCGGTGCCTACTCTCGATGCCGAGATATTACTGAGAGGAGCTGCACGGTATAGCTAATTTTATATGCAACTTTAGCGCCCTCATGTCCGAGGCGAGGTGGCATCATTGGACGTGGTCACACAAGTTACATTGGTTCATGGCCTCCTACTACTTACTTACTTATTGGCTTTTAAGGAACCCAGAGGTTCATTGCCGCCCTCACATAAGCCCGCCATCGGTCCCTATCCTGAGCAAGATTAATCCAGTCTCTATCATCATATCCCACCTCCCTCAAATCCATCTTAATATTATCTTCCCATCTATGTCTCGGCCTCCCTAAAGGTCTTTTTCCCTCCGGCCTCCCAACTAACACTCTATATGCAATTCTGGATTCGCCCATACGTGCTACATGCCCTGCCCATCTCAAACGTCTGTATTTAATGTTCCTAATTATGTCAGGTGAAGAATACAATGCGTGCAGTTCTGTGTTGTGTAACTTTCTCCATTCTCCTGTAACTTCATCTCTCTTAGCCCCAAATATTTTCCTAAGCACCTTATTCTCAAACACCCTGAACCTATGTTCCTCTCTCAAAGTGAGAGTCCCTACTACTAATAACATTAATTAGCATTCGACTGGTTCATAGTTCGTTACAGTAAGCATTTGACATTTTGTCATCTTTTGTTTCACACGGATCCCAGAACTGGTGGTCATACTCGGTGGAGGGAAAGACGTATTTTACTCAAAAATCAAATTTATTTCTACTTCGTACTTTGCCTCAAAATAATGGACTACAAAATGACGGGAAATGCTTGTTTGTTGCTGTAGTTTGTTCGTTTGTCTAGAGTCCAAAATGTTCACTTTGCACAAATGTTCAGAAAGACAATCTTGTCCCGACTCAAAATATTAAAATTTAGAAATAGTTTTTTTTTATTTATTACTATTATTGGCAGTTAAAATTCAGATACAAATATGTTTTGTTTACAAAACTTTACATATATCGTAACACACATATATCAAATTCTACTCTTGTACAAAAATATTTCGAATACATAAATATTCTCTTACAAAGTTACATTTCACATGTCTACAAGTTCTCAGTATCATCAGCATTGAACCTGGCTTGCAAATCAGAATTCTTATTCAGATATACTAAAGACAATTTTAAGTTACAACTTTACACATTCAAACTTATAGCTGTCTCTTTTCTTCATTTTAAACTGCCTACAAATAAACTGAGCCCAAGCTACAATACAGTGTACTACATTGGCAAAGTCATACGTAACTCGCTGTTTACTTATATGGTCGATAAAATTAGCAAAATGTTAATAAATAATTGAAATGAAAGCTAACAAATTTAACAATTCTGATCTTTAAATACATAAAGTTCGAATAATAATAATAATAATAATAATAATAATAATAATAATAATAATAATAATAATAATAGTGACAATTTAGCATTAGTTTAGTCAACTCTTGTGAACTATATTTTTTCTCCTCAAGAATAAAACTTGTTACTGTATATAATGGGCACAACAACCACTCTTGCTTTGTTCATCATAAAATTTAGTGAAAGCTAGTTAAATAACCATGACAAAAACAGTCTAAATTTATTGTAATATTTTTATTACAGGTTATTAAAGCTGCAGTCCACAAAAGTTAAGTGATGTTAACTATTCAAACTTCAAACATTTATAGATCAGAATTATGGATAAATATATAATAAGATGCGAAACTGTGGTCAGCACCATCTGGCGGCAGGGGCTGAAATAAGATGATCAGCGCCCAATGTCGTAGGTGGCGAACATTAGAACTACGTGTTGGGTACATTACCCAGAGTTCTCTATTTATCCATTCGAGATATTGCTCGAGAAGCAAGATGGCAGATAGAAACTTACTAATAAGTGAATATAAAGTGATATGTGTGTGTATAAGCAGTGTATGTTAAACAGTGATGTTTATGGACGTTTTAAAAATAGTGTTGAATGTATTGTAAAGTTATAGTAATATAATAAATTGAACTAAGTAGTTCTTGCAGACTTTTCCATTGCGGTGTACACTAACTACCCAAAGAATACAATCCCAATTATCTAACCTTTTGCTTTATTTTTTGTCTCTGTCTGGTTATATTTTAATCGGGTAGTGTAAAATAGATCGTCTCCTTTATCTTCCTGTTGGCTTCGGTAAGAATTTTCAGTAGAAGATGCTGTGAGGAATAAAAATGTAAATGTTTTATTTTAAATTGGGTTAGTTTTGAATATCGATGAGGGTGGGAGGGAATACTTTTTGCACAGTTTAACATTTTCGTCACCAGATGCGCTGCTAAATGCATGGAGTAATTAGTTACTCTTTTCGCTATTTGGTGCGCTGCTAGATGTAATAATGCCCCTCCCCCCAACAGGTGGCAGCAAGATCAATTTCTACAACAGCGCCTCTAGCATGTGTTACGGGACACTCAGTAAGTTTCGCATCCTATTATATATTCATCCATGTCAGAATTCTTAATTTAAATTTATTATTTTTCGTACCATTTTAAATAGGAGTTAGTACATTATGTTAGCACGCATTAAAAATAGATACCACTCGATTGGGGGGGGGGGGGGGGGAAAATTGGTTCGATTTTATATATATATATATTTCTAGAAAGAAGAGGACACAAAATATTGACTTTTTTTACATGAAAGAAGAATTCTGTTAAATCACATGATATTGAAATAGCAAATATATGTTTAATAAGTTTTAGAAAGCAAGCTACTATTGAAGGGTAACTTTCTTCTTTGGGGGGACATTGTAATGAAATTTCCCTAGCTTATTTTCTTAGTACTGTATTTAAATTATGGAACTTCAACAGTCTTTAAAGGAGGGCCCTGAAAAACGTTTGTGTGAGGAGGGGCATAATTCGTATGAACGAATACAAGTAAATACGCAACATCTGCTACACTAAAGGACAGCTACATAAATAAACAATGAGTTACGCTCCTGTAGGAGACTGCAGACATTTTGTCTTCAATGGAATAACAGCAACTTATCCAGTGTCACAAGGTTAACTCATTACGTTATGGCAATACAGCAATGCGTTAAACACGTCTATACATATTTATTTTAAGTTTCAAAAATAATTTTTAAAATTCTAGAACTTAAAATTTACTTTAGTATATATTTGTCATGATTTCTTAATTTCATAAATATAGTTCCAGCATATAAAATAATGTAATTCACTCCTAGCTATTAAATGCATTTGACAAAATCAGTTCACTTTACTTTCACTCTCTCTTTCATTCAGTCACGCATTTCACACTAACACACTCTAAACTATGGATACTCTTATATACCTGAAAAGAATATTAATGAAAACAAGGTACCTTGAAATGTAATATACTAAATAGAGTTTCTTTTTTCTAATTCGTTACAATAAAATGTGATTTTCATGAGAAAATTCTAACAACATAAACATAATACAAAGACAAGTTCGAGCTCTAAAATGTTCAGAAAGACTTCTGATGCATCGGCCCACCTTGTTTCATATCCTCTCTAACTTTTATATGCCACTTTGAGTAATCGATATTACCTACATGAGTATTTGTATTAATGTAGAATTCAACATAAATATATAAAAAACTATAACATATATAAAAGCAGTCTTATCAACTTTAATTCTTTAAATATAACTAAAAATTTCTATGGCCCTCTATTTTACGTCCGATATTGCTATGATCAAAATAGTCACGAACCAACCCTCAGTCCACACAAAGCAATTCCACTTTCTGCTTCTGACTCACATCTACGAAATTATTCTAACTTCGATGAGTTGCATAAAATAAACGTAAGATCTCCGTATTTTAGCAACTTGAATTACAAAGAGAAATATCTGAAAAACGTAATTGGAAGCTTATTACAACCACCCAACCAACAGCAATACACAAATTTCAAACATGAAAATTTTCATTCATTCCAGTTAAAGTACATACGCACATATTTATCAACTTTTTATCTGTACACACATAAACACACAAACACAGGAATATGTAACACAAATATGACAATATGGAGAAAGCCGACAACACTTCAAAGC
Source organism: Periplaneta americana (assembly GCF_040183065.1). Lineage (NCBI taxonomy): Eukaryota > Metazoa > Arthropoda > Insecta > Blattodea > Blattidae > Periplaneta > Periplaneta americana. The sequence goes on from NC_091128.1 coordinate 178,856,376, forward strand.
ACACAGTGGTGGTCAGGCGTAACAACCTCAAAAATTAAAACAAATTACGCTGTCAGTATCTTTGCAGTAAAATTAACAACACAGAAACTAGAATTATTATAATTCTTAAGTCTCATTAATAAATTCACACGTAATTGGGTTCTTTACTTTTGATATTATAATTCTGCTCAAAACTTTGTCAGTTATCATAATTTTTGATACGATATTTTAGTGTAATAAAAGTTATTTTTAACTTGTAGGTATTAAAAACAGTTTTTTTATGTTCGTACACTTTGTACCACCACTGGAGCTAATGTGGAATTACACAGGCATATTGTTATATTACCAGAATAGAGATTCCAACATTTTACAATAACATATCTTATCTTCTCCTTTGTTGTCATATTATGATAAACGGAGACAGCCAGCATTTTTAACAGTCCTTGTGCAAAGACGCAGTAACTGTGGAAGCTGTATCCTTAAAATTTGTTCAATATTACTGAAAATTTTAAAGGAACCTCGCATAATGAGAAATATTTAGGCAGATGCCAAATAATGTTGTAAAGACATTTTCTGATTATGTAGAACATAAGACTTTATGGTGAGCACCATCTACTGAATAGCTACCGATTTGAAATATTCCAGGCCATGTAAATAGGTAGAAACCACCGCAGGACCCAATTTCACTGGACACTCCAGAGTGTTGCTTTTTAATGTTGAAGATTGCTAGTTTTTTAGATGGAAGTAGCTGTTAAGACCGCCAATCGTAGGACGGAAGGAGAAGATGACTAGCTGAATAACATTTCGTAATGCGCGACAAACGACCGTTACATGCCCCAAGTTTCCTCATTCGTTTTGTACCACACCTCTCTGAGACCCGACCTTGTCTTAATATCCTATTCGAAATAAGACACGCTATCTTTGGATATTTACTGTCCCAAAAGTATCACTCCCCAATCTTACACAGTTTTGTGTTAATAATCCGTCCAATTAATCTGTCATTTTGATATTTTCATTAGAAGTGACCTGTAGAATGCTGAATATACATGCAAATGTAACCAACCAGAGAATAATATGACGAGCAACTAATGAACATACAAATATTACCCATCGGAAGAAAAAAAAAAGTTGATTTTTTTTTTTATATATTACTACATCTTCCTGCATTCAAATTGCTTCAAAATGTAGAGTCCCACTGAGAAAGCATTCCAATGATCAGGTTGCAACAGATCGTATTTTCTCCATCAAATTTAATTTTACATTTTTTGTGTCACATATTTCTTTCAAGGGACAACATACGATTTCATTCACATGTATTGTGAATACGATCAAGTGCCACTACATATGAAGTCATCAGGGATATCTTGCAATTCAGCAAACAAACGTTTTTTTCATTAGCACCAGGGCTGTAAATATCTTAGCGATGTTAATCATTTAATTGCCTATTTTGAAATGCGTATTTAACATTAAGACATCTTAGAATACTTTCGAAATGGTCTATTAAAAATAAAGGAACATTCAATCAAGATCTTGACAGAAATTTCTCCTTCCTAACAATAAACAAATAAAAATATAAATATCAATAGTTTCCTTTAATGTATAGTGAATAGAAATCTTACTCTCTTCTCACTTAAGAGAACAATTTAGTCACATTCAGGACAAGTTTACTTCTCTTTCCAGTTTGTAATAGAGACAGAAATCCATGAAAAATTTGAGAACATTAGTCATTGCAATCTAAAATTACAGATGTCAGAATTAAACCCAACAAATCATGACAACTCACTCTAATAGTGTTTACATAGTTCAGTGAATCTGGATCCTGCTTTGGTAGTCTAATTCACAAGAATAGAATTACAAAACTCTGGCCATAAAATAACTTTATAGTACAAGTCTTGACCTTCATTTTCGACAGAGATGTATCTAGCAAGATTAATAATAATTTTGTTCAAATATGTCCACTTGAAATTTTATTAAATGCTACGAATATGGCATGAACACAGAACGAAATTACAATTTAAAAGACCAAAATATTACTAGAAACTTCTTATCCACATAACACTTTGTAACCCAGAATCAATTCCACTGGCAGGGTTGTTTTATCTCGGATCAAGGGGCACAGATCCTGAACCTAGTTCCTAGTTAGTCGAGGAAATGAACAACTACACGAAACCTATCTATTCTATTAGGCCTGCAAGTTTATTCTAGCTTAAAATAAACCCAGGCTGATTTAAAATGAATTTTGATGATACACTTAGGTGAAATTTGAATTTTCTTAACCATTTGAGGTCGATCTTTGAAAATCTGTACACATATCATGTCACATATAAATAGTCTCTGTGCAAAATTTCATCTCCTTTGGTCCAAAATTATATTCATTATTAATATGTTTGTACATTTAAATCATGTTTTGAAAATTCACCACCGGTGCTGCTTCTACAAATTTTAAAATTTTTGCCTGAAATTCACTCCACACACCTTTCAAACTCTCGGAAACATAACTTTCTATTTTTTTTTTTTTCGGATTATTCTTCAAGAACTAAGAAAAAATGATTTTATATAGTTAAATATAAAAGCACATTAAAAAAAAATATTTTGCCACAGAATCTTAAGGTTTAAAGAAATTCCTGATAACAAGTTTTGTTAAGTATATACCTTTAATAAAATCTGCAAAAAGAATAATGCGTATAGTACAAAATTTGACGAAAGACTAATATTTTCAGTAAAGCAATATGAAGAACAATGCAAATGAAGAAGATTGCAACCTTTTAATAATAATTAAATGTTGGCAGAAACGGCCTTTCTGCATGAAACTTCATGAAGAAGTTCTCTGAACCATAAACAATTTTTAATGTTAAAAATCGAAAAATAAAGTCTTCAACAAAATTTCACCTCAGTGTAAACTTAAACACAGATTTGACAGAGAGTAATTAAAAACGTCACATTAAATATTGCAATGAAATCACGTGATCAAAATCGTAAGATTTCCTGTAGACTGTGCAGCAAGTAACAAATACAGACTTACTGGAAGCACATTCAACACGAACTAGTAATGCATCTCCAAGAGTGATGGGAGGGCGCCCAACACTTTGCTCCTTGTATAAAGCAACCCTGACAGCAGCCACGCACGCACACATACACACTTCACACGATCTGTCTATGCAGCATTGCCAGTGCCGTTTGCCGCCTCCTTCTTGGGCTCCACCATGAAGTTCAAGAAGCCATCCACATCCTCCAACTCCTTGGATACAAATTTGGCAGCAATAGTGCTTCTGCCAGAGAATTTTGGAGTCATCTTGAATGCTGCCGTTGCCTCACTGCCTGGAGCTACGTTCCTGTTGCAAACAAGCGGATGAGTGATTACCTGGAGTTCACTGACCCATCATGACGGTAATGGCTCAAAACTGTATTACCAGCAGTTCCATTGTAACGAATACTGGCATGGACTTGTATAATACTCAGTGGCGTCATTTAGGGGCTGCCCCCTCCAGAGTTTAAGATAAAACAATTAATAATTCAGTAGTACTACGTATTAAAAAAAGTGAGAATAGTACATTTAATATTAACCCTTTCTGCTCGAATGAGTCCATTTGGAATCACTAACATTTCTGTAAGTTATTCATATATTTCAAAAAGGCATATGACTCGGTTAAGAGAGAAGTTTTATATGATATTCTTATTGAATTTGGTATCCCCAAGAAACTAGTTCGATTAATTAAAATGTGTCTCAGTGAAACGTACAGCAGAGTCCGTACAGGTCAGTTTCTGTCAGATGCGTTTCCAATTCACTGCGGGCTAAAGCAAGGAGATGCACTATCACCTTTACTTTTTAACTTTGCTCTAGAGTATGCCATTATGAAAGTCCAGGATAACAGAGAGGGTTTGGAATTGAACGAGTTACATCAGCTGCTTGTCTATGTGGATGATGTGAATATGTTAGGAGAAAATCCACAAACGATTAGGGAAAACAAGGGAATTTTACTGAAAGCAAGTAAAGAGATAGGTTTGGAAGTAAATCCCATCAAATACTAAGTATATGATTATGTCTCGTGACCAGAATATTGTACGAAATGGAAATATAAAAATTGGAAATTTATCCTTTGAAGGGGTAGAAAAATTCAAATATCTGGGAGCAACAGTAACAAATATAAATGATATCCAGGAGGAAATTAAACACAGAATAAATATGGGAAATGCCTGTTATTATTCGGTTGAGAAACTTTTATCATCCAGTCTGCTGTCGAAAAATCTGAAAGTTAGAATTTATAAAACAGTTATATTACCGGTTGTTCTGTATGGTTATGAAACTTGGACTCTCACTTTGAGAGAGGAACAGAGATTAAGGGTGTTTGAGAATAAGGTACTTAGGAAAATATTTGGGGCTAAGAGGAATGAAGTTACAGGAGAATGGAGAAAGTTACACAACACAGAACTGCACGCATTGTATTCTTCACCTGACATAATTAGGAACATTAAATCCAGACGTTTGAGATGGGCAGGGCATGTAGCATGTATGGGCGAATCCAGAAATGTATATAGAGTGTTAGTTGGGAGGCCGGAGGGAAAAAGACCTTTGGGGAGGCCGAGACGTAGATGGGAAGATAATATTAAAATTGATTTGAGGGAGGTGGAATATGATGGTAGAGACTGGATTAATCTTGCTCAGGATAGGGACCGATGGCGGGCTTATGCGAGGGCGGCAATGAACCTCCGGGTTCCTTAAAAGCCAGTAAGTAAGTAAGTAAGTAAGTAAGTAAGTAACATTTCTGTAATCTCTGACTCATATGATTTGCCTCATGATTCCATTTGCTATCCTCGAAGTAATTTTGTTCTTTACGATAGAATGCATGCCACTTTCTTGGCAGCTGTTTTTAGGAAGAGGATTGCTTTCTTTTTTGTTTCTCCATGATCTTAAGCCAAAATACAAGACAGATGCAAAGAAAAAACTGTTTCACCCACAAGAAAACAATTTAGGTAGGAAATGGTTAAAATATTCAGCTTTTATAAGCAATTGAGAAACAAAAGACGATCTAATTAATTATTATTTGCTTCAAATAAAACCAAGCTGTTATCCTTTGCTACAACAGTGGTTATTAGCCTACCTAGCATAAACAAAAGTATTTTTTTTCTTAATTGATATTAGAATTTCCTTATCAGTAAAATTGTGTGTGTTCATTTGTTTGCACCTACGTCACATTAACAAGAAGTACATATAAATTGCGAGTCTCATAAGTAGGGTAAGAAGTGTTGAAACTCAAAATGTACTGTAAAATGGCGTACAACGGTAAGTAACCATAAAACAAACAAAAAAATTAACCATGATATAAGCTCTATTATATTTAAGTAATGGTGGAAAAATAATGAACTTTGGAAATATGTTCAGTGCATCTGATATCACAGTTTAAACATTTTTATGGTCAAGTTTACCCCAGTTTAGGGTATGGAAAATACTGTAGTTCAGTGTTTCTCAAACTTTTTTGAAGTGGGGACCACTTTTTAAGTCGGAACAGTTCCGCGGACCACCTTACTCTTGGTCCCTTCGAAAGCAAATTTATCATTTTTGTAGCATATTTTAATACCAGCATACTTATATTTTAAAATAGAATTAATTAATTAAAATTAATTTAATTCAATTGATTTATATTGGTATTAACTAATTAAGTTAATGTTAATAGAAGAAAATTCATTTTCGTTTTTTTAATAATTCAAAGTATTAGAGTTTAGATAATCTTTAACTAATTAACTAAAAAAAATAAATAAATGTTGGTACTCACATTAATGAGATGGATAAGCCTGCCGATTCTTGCACAATTGTTCTATACTGTATTTGGATGTATGCTGGTAAGCTTAAGTCGGAGATCGTCACATACATCAAGTCAATTTCGGTAGCCTACATTGTTTTTATTAGAGTTAGTGATGAAAACCCTTTCTCACACAGATACGTAGGAGCAAACTGAATTATAATCTCTAAAGCACCATTGTACAGTTCACTGTATTCTCTTTTAACTTGCGATGAGGTCCAGAAATTAACCATACCTTCCGCTTGGAATTTCATTTTAAGTCCGGTGTCATTCGAGAGTTCAATTAACTGTTCTCTTTCACTCAATAAAAATTTGTTAGTTTCAATGTCGTAATGAAAGTGATCACGAACCCATAAAAATTCGTCATATTTACTTGAAAAATAAGTTTCAAATTGTGACCTCAGAGTTATATTATTGGTGTACGACGTACAGTACGTAACCATTTCAATGTGCAGACTGGGTGTCGGCAAAACTATTATGAAAGTCCTAATTTTTTCTTCTGTCTTTTTTAAAGGACCACAAGGGTAGACCTCGAGGACCACAAGTGATCCGCGGATCATAGTTTGAGAAACGCTGCTGTAGTTCATTTCAGAGGAAATATGAAGGGAGAATGCTACATACCTATAATCTTCCGTAAAAAATCTTACCTCCTCCTCCCCTCCCGAAGCAAAACTGAAACGCCATCCCTGATGTACTTATAAGAATGTGTGGTACACACCAACTAATACTTAAACGTAAGATCTTAATAAACTGGAAATAACATTTCACAACACATTTGTGAGATTAAAAACAGCTTGGAACTAAACTTATAGAAAGGCTCTTGATTTCCACACCATTTTATGTACTTACTGAGGGAGTTTAATCTTCAGTTGGGATGTGAGGCCCGGACCTTCAATGATGAACTGAGCCTTCTTGAGCGCAGTGGGCAGCGGGTTCTTGAGGGTAGCGGTGCCGCTCAATTCCTGGCCCTGTACGGCCTCGCCGTCAATCTGAAGCATCACAGTCAACCAGCACTTATACATCAATGTTCATGAGAAGCACTTCAAGGAGCCAGAATTGTTTCAAAACACGAGCGGATGTACAGAGAGAAAAAATGTGTCACTATTTCATTGCCTGCATTAATTGTTGTTCTAGCCAGTAACTAGGAGAGGAAAAAGAGCAGTAGAAGAAGCATGAGGAAGAATAATAACTTCATTTTAAGCATATGATCCTCCATACATTCTTAAGTTAGATGCCATGGAACTACTCTGCAGCACATATAAGGATCACCTTCAAATTTATACATATGGATCTCTAAATCCTAATAATGGGACATCAGGAGCAGGGCATTATATTCCAAAATATCAAGAAAGTTATTTCATACCATGTTCATCCTCCTCCAGTCTTGACACTGAATTGCTAGCTATTGATGCTGCTCTTCAGTGTATTACTCAAATTTCTGAAAAATCTATTTGCATACTTACCGACTCCAAGGGGGTATATTTAATATAGTTAAATATGTACCAAACCTATATGCACATAGAATTATTCCAATTCAGAAACAACTAAGTAAACTAAAAGAACTCCAAAAGGAAATAACATTTCAATGGATACCTAGTCATTGTGGTATACCTGGAAACGAGAAAGTCGATAATATTGCAAAACAGGCAACATATTTGCAACCAAGACCTCTTCAAGTGATATCTCTAGCCAGTGCTTTTGCTTCAGTAAAGTCTCATTTTACAAACCTATGGATCAACAATTGGCTCTCTTCTGACAAAGGAAAAATTTTACAGTCTGTACAAAAGAAACCAAATGACCTGGAAATGTACAAAAACTTGCCCAGACATGTTCAAACATTTTTAACAAGATCCAGAACAGGTCACATTGTCACTCAATTGTACCTACACCGATTTCACATTTCTGATAATCCTACTTGTCTGTGGTGTAATAATCATGATGAAGATCTGGAACACATTCTTCTATACTGTCCAGCCATAAACAACAAAAGAAGTAAATTAAAATCATCAGTACCAGTTGCAGAAGACACAGCCCTGCAGTATATATTGACTACACCCCACCTCTGGCTACTAGCAGCAGGCATCTATAATGAACACCGATCAAAATACCCCCCATTTCTCATGAAAAACAACAACTGAATAGACTACAGTGGACTATAGTGGACTTTATGTTGTCAGCAAACAGCTGGATACATTAAGAAGATTGATTGATTTTAAGCATATCTTCTGCACTGAAAGTTTACTTTAATTTCACTGGTTTCAGCACAGCCTGAAAGAGCAAAGAGAGAGATTTAAAGAAAAATAAATCGTCAGGCTTTACTTAAGGATGACCACGAGAATCCGGAAATTAAAGGCAAAAATATAATGAATATTGTTGTAAAAATAAATTGTAATAATTAAGCACTGTCGATATCAATTATAGAATAACATCTTAAAAGATAACCTTAAAATTAAACTTATAAATAAAAGATTTTGGTTAAAATTAACATATGGCATACCCTTAATTGAGATCTTCTGAAAAGGGAAACTTTTCATTGCTGCCCCTTCAGATTTTAACAAATGATAGCTTATTTTATTGCTCTGGGAGACCTGAATCAGAATATGAAATCAAAAATGCCGAAGTTATGATTAAAAGAGCTTAAATAACGTTACAAGAATCATGAAAAAGTTGTATGTAAACATGTATGGAATGGCTTTGGAACAACATTGAGTTAGCTTAATAAATAGCATGTTTAGTTGTTAAATAGGGACCCGTGTTCAAATCGAATACACATATTGTCATTTTTTGTTATAATATTCTGTTTTCTTGTGTAATCCCTTTTGTTAGTTTTTATTGTTCTTTCATTATCTGGATTCTAATGACAACAAACCGGTGTTGTTACTCTAAACCAATAGAATAAAAGTGTTTCTTACTCATTTTCTTGCGAACAAAACAACTTAGTTCTGAAATGAATGACAGTGAAAGGTTTATTATGATCAAAACAACACATGTTGTCGCATACGTTACAACAGATAAATGCCAGAGTGTCACACTTGATACATTTGTACTATTAATTAATTTGGGTGATGATTTTTTAATTTCAAAAGATGGTATTGATAATAATTGTTTTAAAAAATTTTGTATGTAAATTTTGGTAAAGAACTCCGAGCACCAAAAAGCAAACCTATTACTGACCAATTGAAGAGAGGGATGTTATACTTGGCACGAAGGTAGGCAATACAAATGGTCCTCTTTTGATGGGCTTGGTTGAGATCTCAAATTTTGCACCCAAATTAAATATTTATCCAAAACATAAAAGGCAATATATTAGCAAGTATTCAATACTCCAATCATAATGGAGTTAAAAAACAGAAAGAAAGGACCATGTATTACTGCAAAATGTACAATAATATCTGAACTAAAAAATAACCATCAACGAGGGAGGCACTGACCTTGATCTTGATGTCGGGTTTCCTGACACGGAAGTCATCCTGCGCGAAGTACTCGTAGTTGGTGTCGTGCACCGTCGCCATGCACGCGATGTTGAAGGCACATTGGTCCACCAGTCGCTTGAAGTACTCCTCGTACGAGACGTCCAGCCTGATCTCCTCCACTGCAAATACCAACAGTTATTAGAAGTTACAGACTGACCAACCATAATAGTTGTTAGACATTTAAAAGAAAGTTATGTATCATGACAACTGAAACTAATGATTAAGAACAAAAATCATCATCTTCTCATCCTCTGAGGATCTTACAATATGACAGCGTCCAGTCCTGATGATTTGGACGTATTCAGTTACTGTTGTCATGTTCCTCCCGAGTGTCATTTATATTTGTTACTGTTGCTCCAAGATATTTCAGTTTTTTCACCTCTTCAAAGGATAAATTTCCAGTTTTTATATTTCCATTTCGTACTATGTTCTGGTCACGAGACATAATCATATACTTTGTCTTTTCGATCATCCTCATCATCATCATTATTTTTTATTTTGAATTTTATTCAGCTTCCTCCAAGTGAAGGCTGCTTAGAAGACAAAGCTTACCAAAAAATTGTTGTTTTTTGAGTAAATGGTAGGTACATAATTATAATGAAAAAAAAAAAACAATGGAGAAGGAAAAGAAAAAGAAATGACACAATTATGAATAATTGAAGACGACTAAACAAAAGGTAATTAATTCCAGAAGAAACATAAAATTTCCTAGTACGGTATCTATTTGCTATCAGGTGATCACAGTCGTCTATTTAGCAATAGTTGCAAGACCCAACTTAAGTGAGCAGATCGCCATAGCAAAGAGATCAATCTATTTACGTGTAGAGATGTTTCTTATGATTTTTATAGATCCCTTCACTGCAGACACAGATACTTCAGTGACAAGAGTTTGTCCTAGACCAAACTGCTTACAAAAATGCGCGAATCTTTTTGTGATGGTTCCTCTAGCCCCAATCAGTAATCCAATAACTTCGATCGACAATGATGATATTTTTCCTTATAATATGGTATACTGGGGTCGTATATGTCGCATTTTTCCTGATGTACCTCAGTAGGTTGAAAATTTATTAAGCTATGCATTACTAAAAATGTCAGTAAAAATGTACAATATTCTACAAGTAACAAACTCTAGTCCATAACACAAGGAACATGTTGTAATTATTGTTTACCAGTTAACCTTGTTGTATGCAGAGTGCGAATTAATGAGAATGGGGGGGGGGGGATTTCCCCCCTGTTGGAAAGTTATCCCCCTCTCATAAAATCGTATTAACATCCCTGCCTGGCATAACTTCTATCCACCCTCACAAAATAGAATTGTTTTAGTACGAGTATACTTTATAAAGTATAAAGTAAGCAAAGAAAATAATATTGATATTATTATCACCGGCAAGCTAACAACAATCAATAACTTAGGAATTACTCATCTTATCTTAAGCCTGCTCATGGATATAATTATTATTATAACCAAAATGCAAGACGAGCAACTCAATGTGACCAAGCGTTGAGCCGTACAGAATGAGAATAATAATAATTTTATGTATGGTATTTTCTATCTAGGATTCTATCATCAGAAATCTTAATCCGCACCCTGGGTGTATATTGACCCACCTGCTCCAGCTTTCACTAGGCGCTCTGTTTTGTCCTTCTTCACCGCGTCCTTGAGGCGACCTGTATACAGGACGGTGTCCACTCTCAAAGTGACGGTGACTGTGTGGTCCTGGGTGCGACTCTGGTTCTTCATGAGCACCACAACACTGCAACACACCATATCAATGTAGACACAACATCCATCCTATGCTTTATGGTATGCAAACATTCCAACTTTTAGGTTATGAATTAATTAACTAATATCTGTATTAATGTTTAGCAAATGAGAAATGTTTCACCTTACCACAACTGCAATTCAATTCAATCACAGTCTTGTGCAATGTAAAGCAATTTACCTGAAAGGCGAACCAATGACGATGTCATCCCTGAGTTCAAAGTCGAATTTGATGTCGTTGAAGTCCTCGTTCAGGTAGTAGCGGCTGAACAGGTTCTCGCTCTGGCGCAGCGCCTTCAGCATTGCTGCCCGTTCCTCTTCACTTTCTGGAAACAACACACAATCACACATCACACACTACCTCCATGTTATTTTATACGTAAATAAACACGGTACCAATAATAAATGTATGATAAATGGAGATTTTAAAGAAATTTCACAACATGATGCATTTCCGACATTATTTCAAGTGACGCTACTGATAAACTGACTGCTGTTTTGTAATTTCCTAGCCTTATAATTTGAATAATGTATATATAAACATTACCTAGCTACATCTGTGTCTACTGCGAACTGTGTGTTGTACTACCCCTCTCGTTCCTGTACCACTGCTGATGATAAAGTACCGTAAGGTTACTTTCTTATTCCAAGGTGACCATGTTCCTCAGAAACGAATCTGGGACTAAATGCGTAACTACCACAACAAACCTCCTCTCAGTAATTTTGTCTATCAAATACAAATATTATTCCACAGTATACACAAGAGGAGTATACATGAGCTTCTATAATTAAAGGGAATCAATTTCTGAGCCATGAAAACGTGAATAATCTTATGATTGTAAAATTGATTCAACAATGTCTTATTATATTATTAAAAACAAGAGTGGCATATCTAACATGCTAAGAATTTTACTATTGACTCATTTTTGTAATTGGGTTTACTTGATGCAATGTGAAAAACATTGTTATGTCATGAAATGGTACGTCATAACACGATTTTTTTTACCCACAACTTAACGTCGTAACTGCCTACAGTCATTTATTTTATTTATTAGCTAGCTAGTAAGTTAAACAATTATATTCACAATCTTAAATTATTGGTCAAAAGACAATTAAGAAATAACTTAAGCAGTGTGCCATGTTCAGAAATTAGCAGGCTTTGGTAATCTGTAAAACAAGAGAACATCATTTACGGTTGCTAAATCAAAGGCTAATATTCTCTTGTTTTACGAATTGTCAGAGGTTGCTAATTTCTGAACATGACCCACTGATTAAATTATTTCTTCATTGTTTTTTTTTACAATTATAATAATAGGTAGAAAAGCGCAAAATATGCATATTTTGTGTGTTCGTTCCATGGATGCTTATTCACTACAGAAACTCGTTAGTGATTCGATTCTTAGTCTGCATGAGAGGGCGTGGTATCTTTCACAGGCACCTTCGCACAATTTACACACGCACTCTGCACTGGGCTCATAGTGCAGATCTTGAAATGAAAACCATGCACTGCGAAGCGTGTGATGGTGTGTCTGAGTTCGTAGTACGGTCTCTTCCACTCGTCGGACAGCATGGCCTCTGTTGTATAGAAGTCGCTCCATATTTGTGACCTCTTCGTTCGGAGTTCCTGTAGGAGATTCTCGTACTGGGCAGTGGACGGGAGCAGTAGTTGGTGTCTCAAATCTTCGATATAGAAGGGTTCCCTTGACATTTCGTAGCATAGTCGTGATGGAGCATATTTTGATATGGATAGGGCTCTTTTAATAAATGTTGCCTTCACTCGTTCTACGCATTTTAAATTGCTCTTTGTAAGGTTCTCTCATATGATGTTCAGACCATATTGCAATATAGGGCTGATTTTGACTTTGAATAATGTCATGGCTGTCTCTAGCGATAATTTGCTTACATGCTGTATTTCATACATTGCTTTTATAGCATGTATGGTTCTTGTAGTGTATACGTATCCCCATGCGTTTGGAGGGTGATTCCTAAGTACTTGAATTGGGTTACATTTTGTAGCTCCCTGTGCTCCAGACGGAATGTATCTTCAGCTGCTATTCTTCCTCCTCGACGGAAGATCATGGATACGGTTTTGTCTACATTGATGGCTAATTCGTTCTCTCGGGCCCATATTGATAACTGGTCTAGCAAGGACTGCAGCTTTTGCCGCGATGTGGACGCTAGGGCCATGTCGTCGGCATACATATACATGCTGACTCCATCTAGCTTGACACTGTTCACAATATCAGCTGTTGCTACATTGAATAACGTGGGGCTTAGTGGGTCGCCTTGCAACGCCCCGATACTTTGCTCTATAGGTTCTGAGTATGTGATGCTGTCGTCGATTACTAAGCTGTTTTTGTGCAATATGTTGTTTACTATTCTGGTGACGTAATGACCTGTTCCAATCATCGAGCCCAGTTTCTTTATTACCATGTTTCTGTTGATGGTGTCAAACGCTTTGCTGTAATCCACGAAAACTGTATACAGCTTTCCTTTTGGATGTCGCAGTGCATCTTGTATGTCTTCTTGGAGGCATCGGACAGCTTGAATGGTCGATCTTCCTTCCCTGAATCCAAATTGTTCCTCTGGGATACTCGGGTCTATCATTTCTGCCAAGCGATGTTATTATTTTCGTGAAAGTTTTCAACAGCACATCTTCCAAGGCAATACCTCTGTAGGCGTCTGGGTTCTTGGGGTCTCCCTTTCCTTTATATAGCATTTTGATTATTGCTGTTCTCCACTGTGCAGGAATTTGCCCTGTGCGCAGGCATTCATTCATGAGTGCTGTCCATGCCGGCACCATGGTTGGAACCGCGAGCTTCAAGTGTTCATTTGTGATGTGGTTAGGACCTGGTGCTCTATTTGGCCTGCTCCTCTTCATTAATGGGTTCGAAGCCTACAGCTGGTGATGAGTCGATCCTGGGGCGTGTATCTTTCGCACCTACGATGCTACTTAGGTGTTGCGTCACGTCTGTATTGGTATTGTCTTCAGGAATCTGGGATTCTTTTGGCGTAATGCTTTTTTACAATTATGCCACATTTACAATCTGTCTATAATAGACTATAAGTAAATAATGTTTCTTGGCAATATTATTAGATGACTATGGCCAATGCTTCAATTGATGAAAATGTAGAACGGGGAGTGGGGAATTTCTTGACTTGTTGACATACTATTTTCTTTATTTATATTTTTTTCTTTTCATAAGTATTTTTATCAAATACCGGTAATAACATATTCGGTTTTAAAGTTCATCATCATCATCATCGTTGTTAACGTCAATTTTTACTGTGGCACCTGACATGGTATTTTGAATTTCTATTCTACGTTTAGATTTAATTGATACTAGGTAATTTAGAAACTAATTTTTACAAAACCGTATTATGAAAACAACAGGAGAAAAAAACGTTAGTGAGAACAACAAATGTACAATATTTCTGGCATAGTTCTAGTGTAAACTGTTTTAGGGTAATTACCTATACTATCTCTATATTGAAGGATAAGTTAAAACTTTTTTTAATGTTGAAATCTGGTGATTGTATTTACAAACGACATTCAGAATAAGCTCACAATAGCAAATTTACTTTAGAGAAGAAAATGTTTTGACCATCACAAAGAAAATAAAAGTAAGTTTTCGGAAACGTAATTTTAGGCTGTTATGGTACTAATAATTTTGAAACAGAATTTAGAGAGGGGAATTTTCTTTTCCTGGTTGGGAATGAACAAAGGAATGCAGAGGTTGAAAAAAAAAAATTCGTGAGAGGGTAAATTCCCTGGCTTTCCCTCCTGCAATATTAATTCTAACACCATGAACTATACTGAGAAAACACCCTGTATGTAGACAACGCTTCACTCATATGAAGTTCAGAGAGAACGTTTGCTTTTTGTCCTTCATTACTGCTAATGAGTGTTCCTCCATATACTGTACTATTTTTATATCTATAAAGGTAAAAGGTAAAGGTATCCCCGTAACATGCCATGAAGGCACTTGGGGGACATGGAGGTAGAGCCCCATGCTTTCCATGACCTCAGCACTAGAATGAGGTGGTGTGGTCGGCACCACGCTCTGACCGCCTTTTACCCCCGGGAAGGACCCAGTACTCAATTTTATAGGAGGCTGAGCGAACCTTGGGACCGTTCTGAAAGTTTGGCAACGAGAAAAAATACTGATATTATTACTGATTTGATGCTACAGAATTCTGTTATGGTTATTATTTATTTTAATTAATGGAGTAAAATCCTCCAGGCCCCCAGGAGTATAAAGTGGTTCTGCTACACAATATACTCACTTTCTGGGAACTTATAGGTGTTGGTGATATCTTCTCGCTCCCACTTTCCTACAGCCTTCGTGCTAATAAACTGGCCAATACTGAAACCAAACAAACAGATATAAATGGCACCTTTCCTCATACATGTGATTTTATACAGCATACTGAATTCACTGTGCAAGTCAAAGTATTGGACATAGACACTTAAATGGAAAGTCAGTTTTACTGTGTGAAATATGGTTAATATTACTTTAGTTAGCTGCATTAAGGACAAAAGTGACAAATATTTCAATTTTCGGAATGACACATTTTGTAGCATTGTAACATATGTAAGGGAGAAACAAGTTGTATGTCCGAATCTAGAGTGAGTCAGTAAAAGCATCAAGAAGTAAACAGGAAACAGGGGATGCTCCGCACAAAATTTTGATAGAGTGTCGGTGTCGGTTAGAGTTCCCGGGTAGCTCAGTGGTAGAGCGTTGGTACGTTAAACCAAAGGTCCCGGGTTCGATACCCGGCTCCGGAACAATTTTTCCCTCGAAATTATTCAAATCAACTTTACAGGGAGTTATACCTGAAATCTTGATTTGCATAATACACGTCACTGTTCGTTAACAGAAAACCACAATTTAAGTCACACGGAGTTAGTGTGCACTCGAAGTTGGTTGCTTGACGGTTGTCAGCCCACTTTGAGGTCTGTGGATATAGAGGGAAAAATTGGATCGGTGTCGGTTAGAGTTCCCGGGTAGCTCAGTGGTAGAGCGTTGGTACGTTAAACCAAAGGTCCCAGGTTCGATACCCGGCTCCGGAACAATTTTTCCCTCGAAATTATTCAAATCAACTTTACAGGGAGTTATACCTGAAATCTTGATTTGCAACGTAAATATGATAGACAGAACCACCTTGTAGCCGATAGGTCAACAGACAAAACATGATGGACTGCCCATATGTAAATACAGTAGTAAAAGTTGGTGGCTGTCCTTTCGATCACCTGTAGTGAGATACAAAATGGTACATTGTTAACTCAGGTTTGTAAATGAATGAAAATAATTTAAAACTGTAAATAAATATGTAAAAATCTATATATTAATTTGAACTGGTAATGAAAATTATGGGAAAACGGCTGAATAGATTTTAATAAATGACCCCTCATTTTGAAGCTTGGAACCCAAAGTTTTTTCGGAAAAATAGTAGTTTTCAGTGAAATGTCAATTTTCCTACATCATTTCCCTATTTTCCAAAATCCATCTGTCGTCAGTTTTGAGAAATAATGGCTTTTAAAATAAAACAAAACACACACTACAATAAACAATATTACACGAAGGCCATGATCTGCAGGATTGCTGATATATTTAGAGTTCAGATGGCATATAAAAATAATTTACAGGTCTGATTCTCTGGTCTGTAGTTTTCCGAGTACAGCTGTGTATTGGATATTAAGAACTACAAAACTTAAGAATGTTTGATGAGATTATTACCATTAAAAATGAAATATTATTATAGTTAATACAATTATGTGAGTATACCTATTTACCACTAATTACACACATTAATGCTATATTGATGATGTGAAAGTGAAACCTTTTGAGGTTTTATGTAGGCCTAAGTAGACGCAGAGAAAGAATATTTTAAATTAGATCTTCATTTCTATAAGTTACTGAATAACAGCTATATATAATGTTACTGAAAACTATAAAACGTACGTAAGGTAACAATATTGTTATTAAAAATGAAATATTTTTATAGTTATTAGTCAAGTGATGTAGGTCTTTCTCATATATTTAATGGCAGTGTGATGTAGATATTTATATGTGCGATTCTCTAATTTTCCTAGGTAGTAATGATCATGCTTCCTATTTTAGCTGCGTCTTGAAACTAAATCAAAATTAATTTCATATTTCTTTGGTTTAATCGAACCTGAAATTTTCTTAACTCTCACCTATAATCCGCAATGACCTGAAATAGCTACTGCATTACTCCCACATGAAAAATTCCCTGATCGTCCTGACATTGTTACTTGCGTTTTCGTATTGAAACTCAAGAATGAAGATGGATGGGTTCAAGGAAAAGTATTTGGCATAAAAACCATTCAGAGGGAGTATGTTTCATTATTATGGAAGCAAATAACTTTCAAAATGTCTGCTATTCTTCATTGAAAATAAATTTGAAAAATTTTAATTTGAACTTGTAATGAACTTAGTTTGCAGCATTTGCTGCACAAGCCACTAGTTAAGTATAAATAAATCTAAATAGTAATTTTAAATATACGTAACATTTAATTCTAAATAAATGTAAATAATAATTTAAATATTGTAAATAATAAGTGTAAATAAATGTAAATAGTAAATGTAGATAATCTGGGTTTGCAGACTCCAAGTTTTCTATCTCAAAATATTCTGCAGAGCATCCCCTATTCCCAATTTAATTCTTGCACGCTTTCACCTGGAGACATCAGGCTACTTTGTACATTACGTCATTATTTTAAATTCCGGCAGTCACCTCAAAGCGGACTCACCCCTGTGCATCCTTGCGCAGCAGCTTCAGAGGCTGCGTGGGTCCTGTGTAGCGCCAGAACACTTTGTCAGCATTCACCTCCGAGAAGACGAATGCGTTGTCGTATGGCTTCTGCACCTCGCCCCTCTTGATGGCGGTCACCGACGCCGGGCCGCAGCGATACATGTCGTCGCTCTCCTCCTGCGGGGTGGCGTCAATCACCTGCCAGCCGCCGTATTCACCCCCGGGAACAATGTCCGGGCGCTCCATCCACACTTCGTTCCAAACATGAAAGTTCCTGCACCACAAATTTGACAACACAACTTAGAATATGAACTCTTGTCTGTGACGCACAACATTACAGACAAAAAATTCTCGCCAAACATTGATCCAAGCGACGTCAAAGCTTCTGTTTAACCACTGTGTAATTCTCAACATTAGATCATATTACTGGAGAGAAATTTTAATTACTTTACCTTTCATAAACGAAATAGAATATGTTCAAAACCAAGCTCTCAGACTCATTACTGGTGGAATCAAAACAACTCCAATAGATTCTATGAGATTCCTCACTAATATTAACAGCATCAAAATGACAATAGAAGAAAAAGCACTGATTCAATATGAAAAACTTATCAGATTACAGGGAAACAATTAGCATTCATACAGTTACCATTACGAGAAACAGTGAATATGAGTATGAACCCAGTCTTAAAAACATTCAGAATTCTGCAAGCTATGTAACAAACTCACCAGATAGAGTCACTGTTGAGTTCCTCCATCACCTCTCCGTCCTCGTCAACGAAGTAGTCCACCGTCAGACTGTTCTGTGTGTCGTGGGCGGACGCGAAGTTGGTGACTGACCTGCACGGGATTCCCAGGGCTCTGCAAACTGAAGCACGACAATCCATTTTGATGTTGCACACGTCAACAACAAACAACACATTTCGCTTGATTTTTTTTTTTCATAAATTCCAAAACTGAATAAAATAAAATACTGTATCAGGAAATTACTTTAGGAGAAATTGCACTGTTATGTGGACACAAAAAAATAAATAAATAAATGAACACAAATGAAAACAAGTTCATAACATCAACTGTACCAGTACAAATGAAGAGACTTTGAAAGAGCCTTCTAATCTAGGAGATGATGGTGACAGTGGTTATTATTATTCTTATTATTATTATATTATATTATATTATTATCATAATTATAATCAGTAACACTGCCATTATTACCATTATCATTATCATTATCATTATTATTATTATTATTATTATTATTATTATCATAATTATTATCAGTAACACTGCCATTATTATCATTATTACTATTATTATTATTATTATTATTATTATTATTATATTATCATAATTATTATCAGTAACACTGCCATTATTCCCATTATCATTATTATTATTATTATCATAATTATTATCAGTAACACTGCCATTATTATTATTATTATTATTATTATTATTATTATTATTATTATTATTATTATCATAATTATTATCAGTAACACTGCCATTATTACCATTATCATTATTATTATTATTATTATATTATTATCATAATTATTATCAGTAACACTGCCATTATTATCATTATTATTATTATTATTATTATTATTATTATTATTATTATCATTATTATTATCAGTAACACTGCCATTATTATCATTATTATTACTATTATTATTATATTATTATTATAATTATTATCAGTAACACTGCCATTATTATCATTATCATTACCATCGACCGGGTATACTTTACACAAGGGGTGTAACTTTACACATTTCTAGAAAAATGGTGTACAACAGTTTTAATAATGGCACACACTTCAGTCTACCACACATATGTGCTGTTGTCACATAGAATCAGTTCCACAGAGTTGCTACACATTTTCTGTAATGTGCTGCCTTCTAGACATTTTTCTAGAAATGTGTAAAGTTACCCCCCTTGTGTAAAGTATACCCGGTTGACGGTATCTACATCATCATCATCATCATCATCATTATCATTATCATTATTATTATTATTATTATTATCATAATAATTATCAGTAACACTGCCATTATTATTATTATTATTGTTATTATTATTATTATTATTATTATTATTATTATTATTATTATTATCAGTAACACTGCCATTATTATCATCAATATTATTGTTGTCGTTATCATTTTTACTTTTATTACTAGTGCTTCTGATGATCATAATTAACATCAATGAAGATGGTGCAGCTTACTTGTGGTGAGCACCCCCGAGAACACCCAGCACTGCCCGTACTTGACTGGCTTCTTGTCCTTGTAGAACTTCTGCAGGATCTTCATGCTGCCGATCCACTTGGTGGGTGGGGTGCCTCCGTCATACTCGTCACTCCAGTTGCCCATGAGGACCCCGTTGTCATCAGGGGAGTTCACCTGCAGCAAACAGCTTCTTTCATTATCCATATTATTTTTACTGTTTGTACTTGCATAACATTCACCAATAATTAAAGTACACACCCTCTTCTAAAGATGCCCAATGAACAGCTTTCTCAATAATGGGCATTACTGAGTGATTCCTCGAAAGGACCAAGTCACAATTTTTTGCAACATTGCATACGAAAAACCTTGTATGCCAAAAAGAAACATGGTTATAAAAGATAGCGTGTACAGGTACAGTATACGGCTTATTGATACAAAAACAGGCAATGTAAAAATATATGAAGAACAACAATATTCTAGCACTTCAATGAAAGAGGGTGATCTTGTGCTCAGGGGAGGATTCAATACACATTACATTACAATAAATGACGTCTTAAAAATCAGTATTTACTACTAGATAAGATAAGATAATAACTGCCTCCCATTGGAGGTAGCCCAGAAGGACTCAGTATACTCTCCTACATGAATTTTACAATATTAAATGTTTACATAAATTTGTAGAAAGAAAATTAAAATAAATATATATGAATTATAAAGTGAAGAAAAAGAAATTAAACAGAGTGAATATGATGACTCAGAATTTGGCAAGAGCGTTTCAAAACTGAAGTTATGACGTCAGCAGTAAGTGTCTGTGGTAGTTCAAAAGTCTTCCTGAAGCTCTCAAAGAACTTGGGAATCACACCACGGGCTCCAATAAGAAGACCGATCACCTCAATGTCTTCAAGCTGGTATTTTGCTTTGAAGTAATCAACTGTTGGCAGATAAATGTTGATCTTTTCTTGATTGACATCCTCCAGCTGGCTACTCCCCGTTTCAATCCTTATGGTAGGATCAATTATATATCCTTTCTTGGTAGTCTGGGAATACGCTATGGTGTCAATACATCTAGAGGAGCCATTAGTAGCAAGGCAAAAAACTCCCTCTTCTACTATCCAGGACTTTTTTCTTAAAGCAGTTGCAATTAAGGATCGAACATGATGGTGTCTGGCATTTCGGAGGAGCAAACCTCTGTTACACTGACCTAGGACGTGGGCAAGGGTTTCAGTCTCCGGGCAGCCATGTCTGCACCGGGATCCGTCCAAAGAGCGACCAGGTACTCCTCTAACTGCTGCTAAATTGGCATTCATTTTGAGGCAGGTTACCCATTCAGATGCAGATAGTCCAGACTTAATAAAAATCCAGGCGTTGGCTTTAGGTACTTGGCTGTACAATTCCACACCTCTGCCTCTTCCAGGCATTACTTTCCAAGATTCGAATTCTGCATTTCTTAATTCCTCCCTTAATTTCCTAGTCACAGATTTACGAAGTTCAACTGGACAAGGGAGACTTAGATATTGACAGGAAGAATTATTTTCAGACATCAAAGGTCGCATACTATTTACATAAGGATTTTCATTTAATATTAAAGTGATGCAGATGTTGCAGTGTTGCAAGAAAGCTTCCCATGATGCTCTGACTAGTCCCAAACATACATTTTTAATTTTGAAACTAGCTGAGTTAACTAGATGAGGATATTTTCTTACTAATTTGTTATAAATTGTAGTGCCAATAGTACTACTATGGTTGCAAACAATGGCGTGTGGTGATAAATAATCCTGGTGGTGCACAAATATTTTATTATGATTATCAGGGAACGGATTTATATGGACTAAAAATATATGAAATATGTAAATATATATGTAGTTATTTTTACCAAAATATGGAATTAAATATGGATTTTTACCAAAATATGGAATTAAATATGGACTTAAAATTATAAAAAAATGACTATGTACGTTAAATATTGGTACATTTTAATCAAACTAAACAAAAAATATAATGGACGTACCTTATCTTCCAATGTAGTTTCAACAAAACACAATTTTTATTGTCTGTTACCATAACAATAGGTTACAAACATTTCTTTCAAGTGCTGAAAAGTGAATCTTCTTCTATTGTCTCTGAGGATAGATTTATACTGACTAAAAGAGCGTTCGACGTCACAAGAAGTAACTGGTACATAATTCAATTTCACAATGTCTGCTGGGGATAAGTCCAAGTTAATCTTCACTGTTGATTCACCACTCATCACAGCAACAACCTTTTGTAGTTCTTCATATCCAGGGTTTTTTGAAAGTACAGTGTCCACCTTAGCTCTTACTGCATCTGCAACTTTACCTCTACCACGATTCAGTTGTTCCACAGTACTATTTATAATTTCAAAACTTTCAGATAGTGAAAGGTGCCTATTTTGGAGACTTTTGAGCGTTTTTATGATGCATGAAAATGTATGCTGAATGTGAGCTAAGTCATTCTTCACACTTATGTCACAGGTAACTGTTTTCGCAGTATCAATTGAGACTGCATCTTCAGAGTCCAATGCAAGGAGAACATTGTTAATAGAGTCTATATGTTCGGCATAATATTCAACTGCTTCTAGCCATGTACCCCATCTAGTTAAAATTGGCTTTGGTGGCAATGGAATTTCAGGGTACATTTCTTTCAACACGTTAACTCTACTGGGAGCTTTGAGAAATACTTTTTTCACTGATGAAATCAACAAATCTACTTTAGGGAAATTGTCTCTGACCACTTCTGCCACACGATGAAATGCATGCGCCACACAAGTAAAATGAGTCAATTTAGGATATACAACAGATAATGCTTGTCCAGCTTTGACCATATAAGGGGCAGCATCGCTAATAAAGAATAACACATTATCGTACATAATACCCTTTGGCCACAGGATACCCATAGCTTCGTTGAACAGTTTAACTATAGTTTTGTTATTGCACTTTTCTAGAACATCACAATGTAAAAGAATTCGTTCAGAATATTGTTCACTTAACAAACCGATAACTACATTACCAACAAGTCTACCTTCTTTGTCGGGAGTCTCATCAATGGAAACCCAAATTGAACTATCTTTAATTTCATCTCTTATCTTCTGTATTGTCTCATCGTAGATGGATGGAGCATACGTCTTCCTAAGTGTTGACTCATCCGGGATTGTATGTTGAGTATATTTTTCAAGGAATTCCCTGAAGACCTTATTCTTTAGTTTGTAGAGAGGAATATCAGCAGAGATGAGAGAACGGCACAGGTCGATGTTAAACTCAGATCTTACATTCGATGTTGTTGGTTGTGTTAAAAACAATTGTCTCTGCTTGGAATTTAGTTGTTTGTTGGCCTGATGTTTACTAGTTGTAATGTGTTGTTGCACCAGGAACTTTTGTGTAGATGATACTGCACACTGACACAAATTACAAAATAATATTTTATTGTCAGTTGATAAACCATCTTCTTTAAATTCTGAAATGTAACTTGTTAGTTTTGATTTTAAATTGACTGAATGACGTACTTTTGGCATATTTACCGTCTTTATAGTATGATTTACAAAACTGAACCTATGTGTACTCTGACTGGCATTTAACTGTTGAGCTGCACAACTGAAGTCTGTTAAAAATTTTAAATTAAATTAATACAGTTTTGTAACTTACTTTCCCATTGTTGATAGGACTGCTAATTTTCAAATAACTCTGATGTTAAAGGGATTACTGAACATGTGTTTAAATCTCTATTGTTGAAATGTATTTTTAAAAGTTAATGGAATTTTGTTTTGTTTTATTGTTAAACCTAATATAATATGGACTGTTTTATATGAAATATGGAAAATATATGGAAATTAACGAAAATATGTACTAAACTCTAAAATATGGAAAAATATGGAAAATAAAAGTAGGATTTTTCAACCCTACACATTGTGAAACATAAAGATAATGCAAAATATAAATTATATTAGCTTTATAAGTAAATATGTATTTACATATAAATCCTTTCCCTGATGATTATGATTATCATATTATTATTATTATTACACCCCCTATTATTATTATTATTATTATTATTATTATTATTATTATTATTATTATTATTATTATTATTATTATTATTATTATTATTATTGGTACTAACTACGACATAACTATTAATATATGTTAAATAGGTATAGATTTACATAATTTTGTTAGTCAAGAAATTGCAGTTAATCAGTTTCCTATGTAGGTCCAGTAATAGCAAAGTAAAGTGTTCAATTTCTATTGCAGCACACCGTAAATAATATTGTTTTCGCTATATTGCGTTTTATAACACAGTTCACACGTTCACAAGCATTCGATATGTGTATCGTCTCATCAGCCTTAACTGCTAAAAGTCAGCAGCATTCTTTATTTCTTTGAAATCTCATCATGGCATACATCAAAATGGCTTCAAGGACTTCGTTCTGTATAGTGTCTGATGTGCTCTTAAACACTGTTGCTCTTTCCAAATGTTCCTTAAGAGTGCGTCTAATACAGAATTAAAATTGATGAGGCCAAGAAAAATACTAGCGTTTAAAGATGAGTTTTCATCTTCGTGACCTCTTAAAGCCAACTCAGAAGCTCCACAAAAACGCACGCACTTATCTGTTCTTGGTAACTTTATCATTGTGAAGTTCGACAGTCTCGTTGAATCCAATTGTGTCTGTATGTTTGTTTGACCCAAAATTGCTAATTTAACATTATTGTTGAGTATGCAGCTGAAGAATCGTGTTTTCATTTCTTTCATTCATGTGCTTCAAATCAATCATACCTACAGAACGATAATCAAAATTATTTAGTTACTATGCACAGTCCTAAATTCAAATAGAAAAATAAATAAAATTCATAAAACGTACTTATTTTTGTCAATGAATGTTCGCCGCCGAACAATAGGCAAGGAAAACAAAATACAGCGTCTTTTATGTTGCAGCCACATATTGTATTTTTCGTAAGTCCGAATGTTGAATTTTCTTGTCACTTCTCATTACTGTTCTTCGTCACTTATAATTTTAATTCCTGTGTACGTCTACCCATCTTCTTTATTTTTATCTTTTCGTGTAAATTTCTTACAGAAAATTACATATTTAAAAGATTTTGGACACTATTCATTGCAATATTTTTGATAGAACGGGCCAACAGCTACTGCAGACAGTTTGAGAACACATCTGAAAGTGCTCCTAACCCCGCCTACGCACACTGTACTGCCTCCCTGCCAAGCTCCAAAGCCTGCCAGTGAAACTCTACTACTGCGTATGCTCCAATGGAACAGTGTGCCGCAAGTGTCGAGCGGTAAACGTAAGTCCCAGGCGTCAACAAGACCAGTACACATGCAGTGTTATTTTTACATAGTATTATAATAAAGAATTATGTCGCTCACATAGTCTATGGCAGCTCATTGATATAACTTTAAAAACATGTGTTATTTGAAGAGGTGGTGCACCGCTCCTGTGCTCCTTAAGAGAAATCGCCACTGGTTGCAAGCAGTGTTCGTTAGACACTTGGGTTCAATCAAGCGTACTGTACCCATGCCTTTGGTTTTGTATTTGTGAGAGTATGATCTGAAATATGTGTGATTTTTATTAATAAATTTTAATAATAGATTGAAATAAATATGACGTATTTTCCAGTGGCTAAGCTAAGGTATAAATATTGGGTAGACTGAAAAAATCTGCTTATCTTGTATCTTTTTATAGAGCAGATGTTTATGGGCTTTTGTATCAAAATTTTTTGTGACATAGACCACAAGGAGATGATGACCACTCATTTTCACCCCCCAACAGAATGCAGATAAAGCAATGTAACCTGTTAGCCAAGGATATTTCTTATATCATGAAAATTGAAATTTTCTATTTTGTCTTCCTCCATCTGCTATTTTAACATGTAAATATTGTGTCGATCTTCTATCTTTGCGAGTTGATTTTGTTCATACGTCCAACTTGAGAATAAATATGGGAAATGCGTGTTATTATTCGGTTGAGAAGCTTTTGTCATCTAATCTGCTATCAAAAAAAATCTGAAAGTTAGAATTTATAAAACAGTTATATTACCGGTTGTTCTGTATGGTTGTGAAACTTGGACTCTCACTTTGAGAGAGGAACAGAGATTAAGGGTGTTTGAGAATAAGGTGCTTAGGAAAATATTTGAGGCTAAGAGGGATGAAGTTACAGAAGAATGGAGAAAGTTACACAACACAGAACTGCATGCATTGTATTCTTCACCTGACATAATTAGGAACATTAAATCCAGACGTTTGAGATGGGCAGGGCATGTAGCACGTATGGGCGAATCTAGAAATGCATATAGAGTGTTAGTTGGGAGACTGGAGGGAAAAAGACCTTTGGGGAGGCGGAGACGTAGATGGGAGGATAATATTAAAATGGATTTGAGGGAGGTGGGATATGATGATAGAGACTGGATTAATCTTGCACAGGATACAGGATAGGGACCGATGGGGGGCTTATGTGAGGGCGGCAATGAACCTGCGGGTTCCTTAAAAGCCATTTGTAAGTAAGTATTACTATTATTGTCGGCCTGGGCAGCGTAGTCGGTATAGCGCTGGTTTTCTGTACTTGAGGTTGCGGGTTCGATCCCGGTCCAGGTCGATGGCATTTAAGTGTGCTTAAATGCGACAGACTCATGTCAGTACTGGCAGGTAAAAGAACTCCTGTTGGACAAAATTCCGGCACATCGGCGACGCTAATATAACTTCGGCAGTTGCGAACGTCGTTAAATAAACCATAATTTAATTTTTACCTTTATTATTATTACTACTACTATGATTAGGAGTAATTTTATTTCCTGAATTGTAGGACAGAGTACTCACAGCAGCTGACAGAACTCTGGCCGTTTTCACGGGGTCAGAGCGGCCGGACAATGTGAGTTTGCCCACGTGTGACACGAGGTACAGAGCGCAGTCCAGGATGTCCTTCTCGAACTGGGCGAACTTCCAAACGCATGGACGCAGACGGTTGTAGCTGCCTCTCCAGATGAGGCCGGTGTCGGCCAGAATGTACTCCTGGCACAGGTCGTCACCCTCAAGGAACACCTGGTCCTCTGCAACAACCCATTTCACCTTCCTCAAACTTTCCCGCTATATCGATACTAATTTCATATGGATGTCTCATGTACTGAAATGTCTGCAACTGTATTTCTATGACGTCTTCAATTTGATTGGGAACGTCAGGGACTTGTTTTTACGTTCACGGCATCATAGATTTGTATGACAAGCCAAACGATTTAATATTTCTGGTACTTTGGAATGTCTCAGTTTCTCATTTAGTATTGTAATTTTTTTATTATATGTATTTTTTTTAATGTGTACTAGTTTGTCACGTGAACAAGAAAATAGTGAATAATTTCGAGGGAAAAATTGTTCCGGGGCCGGGTATCGAACCCGGGACCTTTGGTTTAACGTACCAACGCTCTACCAACTGAGCTACCCGGGAACTCTACCCGACACAGATCCAATTTTTCCCTCTATATCCACAGACCTCAAAGTGGGCTAACAACCGTCAAGCAACCAACTTCGAGTGCACACTAACTCCATGTGACTTAAATTGTGGTTTTTCTGTTAACGAACAGTGACGTGTATTAATACACAAGTTGGTTGCTTGACGGTTGTCAGCCCACTTTGAGGTCTGTGGATATAGAGGGAAAAATTGGATCGGTGTCGGGTAGAGTTCCTGGGTAGCTCAGTGGTAGAGCGTTGGTACGTTAAACCAAAGGTCCCGGGTTCGATACCCGGCTCCGGAACAATTTTTCCCTCGAAATTATTCAAATCAACTTTAAAGGGAGTTATACCTGAAATCTGGATTTGCATAATACACGTCACTGTTCCTTAACAGAAAACCACAATTTAAGTCACACGGAGTTAGTGTGCACTCAATGTTGGTTGCTTGACGGTTGTCAGCCCACTTTGAGGTCTGTGGATATAGAGGGAAAAATTGGATCGGTGTCGGGTAGAGTTCCTGGGTAGCTCAGTTGGTAGAGCGTTGGTACGTTAAACCAAAGGTCCCGGGTTCGATACCCGGCCCCGGAACAATTTTCCCCTCGAAATTATTCAAATCAACTTTACAAGGAATTATACCTGAAATCTTGATTTGCAAGAAAATAGTGAATTTACTTGTTAAAAATTCTAGCAGGTTTGGTCGAGGAAGTAGCTGGAATTTGGCCAGTTGGCCAGAAATTCATTCGCGGAATAACAACATCATAATGCCACTGTTCAACTAAAATTCCTGTACGGATATAAGTTTCAAAAATAAATGCTTTGTTGTAACATTCATTTCGCTGTTATAAATATTTAAAAAAATTAAATAAAGTTTGCTTATAATAATAACGTGCATGGCATTTATTTCTTGTTTTTAATATACGTCTGCATTCATTTGTTGTCAAAACAAAAGAATATCCAATTACGAATAAATTGAAACAAATGCAGGAAGCTGCAATTAAAAATTTAAGACGGGGTATAATTTTATTAATAACGAATTCCTCTGGAAAACCAGTTTTTGAAATCATGTCTGTCGCATAATTCATGTAAGAAAATTTGTAAAAATTCTTAAAATTCGTTAGGCTGATTTTAAGTAGACCAATATTTTGTGTTACTTTTTCCAAACAAGAATATATATACCAGTACGAGTTTTTTAGTTTTTTTTAATCCAATGCCACCAGGTTGTCTTTTCGACATTTCTGGTCTTCTCTCCTGGCCGTGGCTTAGTTGTAACCCACTTCTGAGGTTGGGGCGCCTGGAAGGCGGAGTTACATTACCCCGATGATGTGATAGGTGATTATGATAATGTGGTGCCAGGAGAGGTCTTAAATCTAAACTTTACCATGGACGAACACAGGAAAAATTCCTGTGCTCTAACCGAGAATCGAACCCGGGACCTCATGAACTATAGCCAGAAGCTCTGACCACTAGACCATGAGGCGGGTCCGAATTTTTTAGTAATTTAATTATATATCATGAGCATCATTTCTGGTTGATTGACTCCTGAATTCGCATAAACCGTCCAATAGTTTAAGAGAAATGTGAGACCTTCCATGTCCTGGAAAACTTCCAAGTTAATTTTTTCGACATCAAGTGAGATGACTAACACAATGCGAACTTATTCCTCATATTAAACTTACGTCTGCACCAGGGGTTGAACAGGATGTAGAACGGATCCTTGTGGCTGTAGCTGACAGCTCCGTCATTCTTCAGCTTCGTGTCTATGTCCATCTTCCACTGCCCAACAATGGCGTCAGCTGCCGGAGTGATCTGCAAACAGGAACAAGCTGAGCATGCCAGGTTGTATTGTTAAATAAAATGGCGGAAGAGCCATGTTTCCATGCTTACCTTGACCCGGATGACGTTCTCATTGCTGGACTCCAGCACTGCATTCCAGGCAGTGCCAGACTCTGCCCCCTTGGCCAGGAGGGGCACGGCGATCAGGGTGCCTTGCCCATAGTTGGGCTTCTCTGCGTCTGTGGACCATACACAGATGATTGTGTCATATTAGCTGAACGAAGGTGTGTGCCTGTAAGTCAACTGTACACGTTATGGCCGACAAATTCTCTCTAACAAGGACATGGCCTGCAGGCTTTATTTCCTTCCTGAAGAAGTCCTGCTGAGGATTTCATCACTCCTAAAAATCCACCATCCTGGCGGGATCCAACTGTATGCATCCGTATATACAAAGTGAACTATAAGTATTACTTTCAGGGAGTTATTCTTTGAGATATTTCGTACAAAAAGTTAAATTTAATTTTTTCCCGTTTTTGCTTCCATTTCGAAATAAAAATTGTTTTATATTAAAAATTTCATAGCGTGCCTTGGGAAAGCCATTGGTTTAATTCCCAAAATGCTTGGTCAATTAAAGAGAGCAGTATATTATGATGATAAATGATGGAATAGTACATTATGCAACGAGCCTATAATGGTAGTAATTAAGACGCGAGTATGTTTATGAAACGAGCGCAAGCGAGTTTCATAATTTTCATACGAGCGTCTTAATTACCATTATAGGCAAGTTTCATACGACTTTTTATGCTCGACCATATTTCTAACTTGAAATTATTCATAAGTATTCATGTTATTCTTATCTGACTGGGGAGCGGAACTGACCTTGTATCTCGTAAATTGTGAGATGTGCGCAGACGCGAAAGTATTGATTTTTTCCGAGAAACAAATGTCATTGACCTTGATATAATCTAGAGAATAAAATAAACATTAATCTTGATATAACCTGGAAATTGATTTAGACATTGAAAAACGAGATGACAAATTGAATTTATTTGAATATCATTTACAATTAACGCTAAATATTATGGTAACAGAACATAACCTTCTGCAACAGTATTGGATTTCCAGCCTCCGTGACGTTTCGCTAATTGTCTTTCGATTGCATATCCGAGAATAATCGATACTTGTGCTTTCACAATGGTGTTTTCTGATTGGTGGAACACCTGAACTTTAATGAATAGGTGTACTTTAATTAGGTCCATTAAAGAGCTACTATGAGGTGTATAATTACTACATTTCGGCATGGTCGAGTATAAAGAATTTTAGTTTTAGCTTTTGTACAAATGTAATACTGAAAAATTCCTTTGCAGAATGAAATGTTATATCTGTTCGGAACAAATTTCTGCGCATTTAAAAGACAAAACTAATTTTTTTTCAACCACATATTATCATAATACACTGACTGCTCCTTTAAATAATTGATTGAGCATATTGAGAATTAAATCAGTGACTTTCCCAAAACACGCTATGAAATGTTTCATATAAAACAATTTTTATCCCGAAAAGAAAGCAAAAACGAGAAAAATTCTATTAAACTTTCTCGTTTGAAATTTCTCATAGAATAACCCCCTGAAATTAGTAACACTACTTACAATTCACCCTGTATGTACGGACGCACGCTTCTGTAGGAACTGCACTGCACGAAAATGTTGGGGAAAACATTAGCTGCATCTCAGCCAGGCAGAACTGTACTACTTCAATGTAACATCACTCCAATTAACATTAATATACAACTATTGCATAGAATCTGAAATTTGTGTTGTTAATCCATCTGGCCTGCCCAATGATGGCTCCTGAAACAATTACTTGTAACACAAAGCGGGAAAACCCAAATTTCTTCTCCTTCTTCCTATCACGTATTAAGCTTAATGATCTGCTACAGTCTCCTTCCACCATTTCAGCAAACAGATCAAGGAACGTTTTCTCTCACGGACAGTGATATTACAGGGTGAACAATAAATATAGAATATTGTTAATAATTCTTAAATTTTATTTTTACAACGAAAGTTTTATGCAAAAGCTGTTAGAGGTAAACAGTACAATATGATACCAATGTTCCAAAGAAGTTAGTTGCTCAGGCATACAGAGTGGGACAATAAACTTCATTTTTTTTAAGGAGAGAGGATGGTATTTTTTTAACCTTTTTCCTATTTGGTGTAAAATATTAATTTTTTGTGTGTTGAGTGCTCATAGCTTTAGCAACTCAACCAAATATAAATATTTTGAAAAAAAAAAAAATTATTTGGGGGCCCAAATTTGAAAAAATATACTCAATGCAGGATTGTACTAAAACCGATAATTCTAAACCGTTTTTAGAGATAGATTCAAACAGTTTTTTGCAATGTATTCGCAAAAGAATGTTCTACAAACTGTCTGTAACAGAATTTTGATATTTGTCCCTACGTTTGTAAAATAAACAATTAAAATGCAATAACAATTTTCTGATTTCCTTCTTGAAAAGAAACGGACGTATTTTTAAAATGATATCAATTAACAAAATTCTGTTACAGAGAAAAGTTTCCCAATAGTCTAAAGAATGTGTGTTCTAAATTTCATGCATGTATCTTTAATAGTTCAGAAATTATATTCATGTTTGTCTGGCAATGTAGCAAAAAAAAAAAAATGAAGTTACTCAAAACCAATAAAAGGGGGCATGTGATTTAAAAATCAATAGCGCAGGAAGTTTAAAAATGACGTCTCAACATCCGATAAGGGCACAAATACCCACAAAAATTATGCAATGCATTCCACACATATCAAAGAGTATTTTAAAGAAAAAAAAATTTTTTTTTTTTTTTTGAAAATTTAATTTACCGGAAACAACAATAAAATTGGGCGAGTCATTTAAAAATCCATAACGCAGGAAGTTTAAAAATGGCGACTCAACATCCTATAAGGGCACAAATACCCACAAAATGTTATGCTATGCATTCCACACATATCACAGAATATTTTAAAGATTTTTTTTTATTTACACATTTTTTACCAAAAAATACCATCCTCTCCCCTTAAATGACACCCAATATTAAAATTTACATATTCCATATTTCCATTAAATTTTACGTATGTATGTGTAGAAATTTTACCCATTCACCAGTTTCATGTCTTAACTGTTTCTTAAACTTTTTTCGTGGACTTCAAACTTCAGATAAATAAGTAAAGAATGTAAAATCATGTTGATTAGCCCATAAAACTAAACAAAACACTACGACTAACCAAACTTGAAAATGAAAACCATTCACAGCCAAACAAAGCCCCAATCTATCATGGAAACAGTCTTTTGTCTTTCTCACAGCTACTTGGATCATATCTACAATGGACTGTTTCCGTGATGGGCTTGGACTTTGGCTGTGAGTGGTTCTCATTTTGAGCATCTGTTGTCAAGTTTGGTTAGTGATAGTGTTTTGTTTACTTTTATGGCCTACTCGACATGATTTTACATAATTATATCTCAAGTTTGAAGTCCATGAAACAAATTTAATGCATAGTTAAAAGACATAAAACTGGTAAATGATTAAAATAAAATTCCTACATATTCATACCAGTACGTAAAATTTAATGGAGATTCGGAATATGTAAATTTTAATACTGAGTACCATTTAAAAAAATTAATTTACTGTCGTACCTGTATACCTGAAGAACTAACTTTTTTTCGAACACTGGTATATTGTCTATATATATAATTTGAACTGGTAATGGAAATTACGGGAAAACGGCTGAACGGATTTTAATAAATGACCCCTCATTTTGAAGGTTGGAACCCGAAGTTTTTCAGAAAAATAGTAGTTTTCACTGAAATGTCAATTTTTCAACATAATTTTCCTATTTTCTAAAATCCATCTGTCGTCACTAATTGCATTACAGAATAAAATAAAACACATACTACAGTAAACAATATTACACGAAGGCCATGATCTGCAAGAATGCTGACATATTTAGAGCTCAAATTAATATGGTTATTAAAAACTTCAAGACTTACTAAAAATAATTTACAGGTCTGATTCTGCGGTGTGTAATTTTCTGAGTACAGCTGTGTATTGGATATTAAAAACTACAAAACTTGAAGTGGTTTGATGACATTATTACCATTAGAAATAAAATATTATTATAGTTAATACCATGATGTGACGATTTTTCATTAATTATACATATTAATGCTATATTGATGATATGAAAGTGAAACGTTTTGGGGTTATATAAGTAGATATAGAGAATATCTTAAATTAGATATTGATTTCTATAATTTACTGAGTGGCGGCTATATAATATATATATATATATATATATATATATATATATATATATATATATATATATATATATAGTATATGTTACTGAAAACTATAAAACTTACGTAAGATGATAATCCTGTTATTAAAAATCAAATATTTTTATAGTTACTAATCAAGTGGGGTTGGGTCTTTTTCATATATTTAATGGCGGTGTGGTGTAGATATTTATATGCGTCATTCTCTTCAGTATTGGCTCGAGAGAGCGCAAAAATTAGAGTTCCTAAGGAAAGACCAAAAGGTATTACTTACTGATAAAATAAAAGGCCTACAAGATTTTGTAGTCTCCCGATCATTTTAGCAAGATCTCTTAGCAGGATAAAATGATTTCAAGGTAGTTCACGAAACATGCAGCAGCTATACCAAGATGCTATGTCTATTGTTCGAAAGCATGGCAAACCTGACTTTTTTTTTTTAATTTTCACTTACAATCCGCAATGACCTGAAATAGCTATTGCTTTACTCTCACATGAAAAACCGACTGATCGTCCTGACATTGTTACTTGCGCTTTCGCGTTCAAACTAAAAAACTGAAGGAGTATAGGTTCAAGAAAAAGTATTTGGTATTCTTCATTGTAAATAAATCTGAAAAATGTTTATTTGAACGTCTAATGAACCTAGTTTGCAGCATTTGCTGCACAAGCCACTAGTATGGTTTATCTCCAACAGCTTTTGTATAAAACTTTTTTTTTGTAAAACTAAAATTTAAGAAGTTATTAGCAATATTCCATACTTATTGTTCGCACAAAGAGATTGGGCAATGAGTCACGGCAGCATAACCATCTGATGCAAAGGAAATGCTGTATCCCATAAGCTTATCCAAAGGCTGAAGGTGGCAACCCCACCACTGAACTTGCAAAGAGTTGTTCTTCTCACCGTTGACGGTGAAGATGAAGGACACGGCGTCCTTGTCGGCGTTGTAGGCCCTGCTGAGCGTGATGATTGCACTGAAGGCTTGCCCCCTCCGCACCACCAGCTGCGGGTCCTTCTCGCGCTCCATGACGTCATACTGCTCAGTGTGGTGCAGAGGTCCGTTCTCGGCCACCAGCAGGTCCACCTCCTTCACCGCCACCACCTCCTCCGCACCCTCGGCTGCTGCACAGACATACACAACACAAATTAGCTAACAGATCTGCAGGCACCTGGAGTTAGGTAGGAAGTGGAGACAAGCAGATATTACTACAGCTGTATGACCTGTTATTATTCGGTTGAGAAGCTTTTATCATCCAGTCTGCTGTCAAAAAATCTGAAAGTTAGAATTTATAGAACAGTTATATTACCGGTTGTTCTGTACGGTTGTGAAACTTGGACTCTCATTGTGAGACAGGAATATAGGTTAAGGGTGTTTGAGAATAAGGTGCTTAGGAAAATATTTGGGGCTAAGAGGGATGATTATTTTTATATATTTCTATTTACTGATGAGGAAGATAACATAATTTATCTAATATAAGTAGTATATTTGACTTCCAATCAAAAAGTTTGTATAAACAAGATAAATAATTATATTAACAAGATATTCTATTATCATAATTATACTATTATAAACAATTATTATAGTTACAGGAGAATGGAGAAAGTTACACAACGCAGAACTGCACGCATTGTATTCTTCACCTGACATAATTAGGAACATTAAATCCAGACGTTTGAGATGGACAGGGCATGTAGCACGTATGGAAGAATCCAGAAATGCATATAGAGTGTTAGTTGGGAGGCCGGAGGGAAAAAGACCTTTGGGGAGGCCGAGACGTAGATGGGAAGATAATATTAAAATGGATTTGAGGGAGATGGAATATGATAGGGATAGGGACCAATGGCGGGCTTATGTGAGGGCGGCAATGAACCTCCGGGTTCCTTAAAAGCCAGTAAGTAAGTAAGTATGACCAACCAAGTGTTTAAGGCACAGTCGCATTTGTCGCATTTTGCTACTCGACTTCTAAAAATGCAACAAACTTTGAATGGAAATGTGCAAAAATGCGACACCCACATTGGACTTCAGAAACGAAGATGGTAATGGAGAAAATGAAATTAGAGATCTGTATGAACTAATTAGTTCGGAGAATCTGAATTAAATGAAATGCTAATGGCATGGGCAATGTTCAAGAAGGCAATGAGTAGGGACCGGATTTTTATGTAATTACATAGGTTGGATAAAAAGTTATGGCAACACTGCTGTCACGTGACGATGGTGCGTTCGAGAGCTGCCAGCTGTGTGGACATGAACAAGGACTGTTAGATGAGTTAGTGCAGCCAGCGACGACAGTACTCTGTCAATCTACTGCAGTGTGTAGAACGTTGACTTTCATAGGGATAGTGCGAGCGCCCTAAGACCACATTTACAAAATAGAGCAAAGTTCCTGGATCAAAATTGAAGTGGCACGAGGTCGTAGTGCACAAGAATGTTTTCATGGACTGCGTCAAGGATGTGCCGATGCAGCGTTGCCATATCGCACATTGGCACGATGGGTTAAAGCGTTCTGGGAAGGCGGGGATGCCATTCAGGACAACCTCAGTACAGAACGACTCCGCGTGGAGGACAACACAGTTCAACTCCTTGCTTCCCTGTTGGATACTGATCGCTGAGGGACTGCGCGTGAGTTAGCAGCGGAAGTTGGAGTGTCACAAAACTGTGCTCCACATTCTGCAAGACATTCTGGGTTACCGCAAAATTACAGGGCGTTGGATACCCCACGAAATTTCCGAGGTTTAACAATGGCACCGCTATGCAGTTGCACAGGCTTTGTTGGGCCGGTACCAAAGGAAAGATGACGACTTTCTTGGACGAATCGTCGCTATAGACGAAACCTGGGGTCGCTCATACGAACCAACCAAACTTGAAACGTCAATCAAACGAATGGAAGCATCCAGGTTATTCTCGTCCGAATAAAGTGCGCCCTACACAAAGTGCTGTGAAGGAGATGTTCATTGTGGCGTATGACATTGATGGGGTAATACTGCACCACGCTGTACCTCCAAGGCAGACGGCAAAAGCGGACTACTACTGCAGGTTCCTGCAGCACCACCTTCGTCCAGCACTCAGGAGAAAACGACGACACTTGGTGATACAGAACCCCATCATTCTTCATGACAATGCAAGGAGTCACACCGCTGCTGCTGTCAAGGACCTCTTGCGCCGCTGGCAATGGGAGATTCTGGAACATCCTCCGTACTCACCCGACATGATCCATGCGATTACGATCTTTTCACCAAAGTGAAAGAACCACTGCGAGGGACCCGGTACAATACCAGAGATGAACTTATCCGTGCTATAGGGCGGTCAATACGGAACATCAACAAAGATGGACGCGCTGATGGTTTACGACGCCTTCCAAACATTTGGCAAAAGGTAATAAATAATGGGGGCGACTATATAGAAGGTACGTAAATGTTGTACCCCTGTGAATAAAGCCATGTCAGAAATATCGAACTGTTTCCATTACTTTTTATCCAACCTTA
Source organism: Periplaneta americana (assembly GCF_040183065.1). Taxonomy (NCBI): domain Eukaryota; kingdom Metazoa; phylum Arthropoda; class Insecta; order Blattodea; family Blattidae; genus Periplaneta; species Periplaneta americana. The sequence continues at coordinate 178,893,444 of NC_091128.1, forward strand.
GTACATATTATATTCCTTTCAACCTAACCGTATGTAAATAACTAATCTTTGCGAATCTTGTAATTACCATTAATGTATTAAAATGTGATACTACATATTTTTACATATTTACCCCACATTAAATCGCTTGGTATTACATAAATCTACATATTTTGGGGTTTTATTCATTTTTACTTCTCCGGAAGGAAAAAAAAAAGCTTCTGCTGGGGAAGTTTACAATTTGAAATACACAGATGTAAAAAAGCCTTTTCAAATCTGTGAATTTCAAATTGTAAACTTTCCGAGGAGAAGTTTTTTTCCCCAGAGAAGTAAAAATGAATAAAAGTCTTTTTAGGTGTGACAAGTAACACTATTGCTTGACCTCTTTATTTTAAATATAGAAGCCCTAAGCTTATACGGAAATTATATTTTCCGAGCAATTAGAAAGTATGGTTCTCGGCTGCCATAATCCTACCCTTCTGAATGAGACAGGAATGTCACTTTTCAAACAACAGTTTTTAAATGCCTGTAGTTTGAGGTTTCAGTAGTACTTTGTTTGTTACAGGGAGCAGCTAAAATGCATGTGTCCCGTATCTCTTGAAATTCTCTTCTTATTTTCTCCTAATCCTGGATTCCAATGGACGAAGCTTTCACTACAGATGGAAAAATAGTAATGTGTCAAGTGTGTGGTAAAAATGTCGGGTGCTCTATGAAATCACAACTGGAGAGTCTTACCCATCCTATACCTGCCAGATATTGATATTAAATATTTTCATGATTTTACATATTTTGATACAAATTCAGTTTATTTTTCTTACATAAATATGTACATATTTCACACCTTGATATTACATAAAAATCCGGTCCCTAGTAATGAGCATTTCAAAGAGTTGGTGCAATTCATGTAAGTTAAGTGAACAAGTTCTTCTAATAGATTTATATAATTCCATCGCATACTGTAAATAGCGAGCAAGGATTTAGCTGCATGAATCCTGTAAAACTGTAATTAGAAACCGCCTTTCAGAAGTAAAAGAGTTAGCACTCTGCTAACAATAAATCTCGAAGGGCCTACTGTAAAGAATTTCAATGTTTAGAGTGCCCATAAAATAACGTATTTTAATGTGATGTAAATTCAGCAGTAATTTATTCTAAACATACCTACGTCTAATGATTTACTTACATAAGTATATCTAGAGTGTGATAAGATGGATTGAAAATAATAAAACTTCAAGAAACAAATTACATAATTTTTTGTTTCTGTAAACCTTATTAATTTTATCTTTCTGCACAATTATTTAGAATATTCCACAAGACTTTCGCAATTTGCACAAATATAATTGTTCATTTGTGCATTTTTGCGACAATTATTTATTTTCTAGCTTAAACCCTGGACCAAACTCTGCCAGCTGAATATAAATCACATAAACATAACCACATCGCACACTTTCTAATGGGCGATATAATCTCACAGCGAATTCCATATTGAGTATAATAATTAAGTTAATCTGAAATATATATTTATACAATATAGAGTGTAAACGGTATTCATTCATGGTGTTCTGCCCAAGGGCAGGTCTTTCACTGCAAACCCAGCATTCTCCAGTCTTTCCTATTTTCTGTCTTCCTCTTCGTCCCCCCATATGATCCATATATCTTAATGTCGTCTATCATCTGATATCTTCTTCTGCCCCGAACTCTTCTCCCGTTCACCATTCCTGGTAACAGGGATGCGTTCATGAACAAAAAAGTCTGGAGGCAGGTACGTGTATGTTTAGACATACGGGCATATCTGCAAGTAGATTGCTTGGTCTACAGCAGATAGATTGCGTTACAATTATAGGGAAAAACCTCAGTACTCGAAAAAACCTGTCCCAAACCACGATCCAGACACTTGAAGCTGTGAAACTCATCAGCGTTCAACTCTCTTCCCTTCCACCCACCGCGCATGTGTAAAAACAGACAGAATTTCGCGCTTTCTTGTGGCAGCGAGCTTTGACGTTCCTCGAATTATATGAGAAATTTCACACCCAAAAATACGCACATTTTTCGAGAAGCTGTACATGGTAATTACAAAAACTATACATTTTCTTGAAGAAGAATAATTCCCTGGGTGTTTAGAGGGCAGTAACCTGAACGCACGTTTCAGCGTCACATTGTTGACAAGTAACTCCATCTGTTAGCACAATCATAAAGCATCTAATAGATGCTACAGAGTTACCAACAACGAAAAAAAAAAAGACTATACGCCAGTCGCTTGTTTCATTCCAACCTTTGGATTGCAGCATGAAATGGATATTTACTCTTGTAACCATGGAAACATTTACTAAAGGTTCTACAGTTCTTCACAATCGGATGCAGGGCATCGTGAAGAGTTTGACTTCTGAAATGACCGGAATAAGCGAGGCCTGCGGGCGGCCTTCACCTGCAGACCTGCCGACTTTCTCTCCGCTCCGAGTGACCTTGCACGCACGCTGTTTCCGGCGATGCTCTTTGTTACAATATAATTTACTTCTCGAATTTGGGGATGACTGCGCTAAACACACGGATGTATCCCAGCTCACTGCTGCTCGGCTCGGCATTGTCCTTTATGCGCGTCATTTCCATGCAGTTTGTTCTTAGGACGAGATTTAGGACTTCAGTCAACCGGAATTCAAGCAGCTCTCTCTTCCCCTACGGTATGTCCTTTGCCTGCTCTGTTTTCTATAGCATGAACACCAATCAACTCCAGTCCGCTGTTGTGGTTAAGTGGATAGCGCGCGCTCCCGACCAAGTTGACCGAGGTTCTATTCCCGGCGTGGACAATTAAATATAATAATAATAATAATAATAATAAATAATAATAATAATAATAATAATAATAATAATAATAATAATAATAATAATAATAATAATAATAATAATAATATGCACTATGACCTTTACTTTTTAACTTCGCTCTAGAATATGCCATAGGAAAGTCCAGGATAACAGAGAGGGTTTGGAAATGAACGGGTTACATCAGCTGCTTGTCTATGCGGATGACGTGAATATGTTAGGAGAAAATCCACAAACGATTAGGGAAAACACAGGGATTTTACTGGAAGCAAGTAAAGAGATAGGTTTGGAAGTAAATCCCGAAAAGACAAAGTATATGATTATGTCTCGTGACGGGAATATTGTACGAAATGGAAATATAAAAATTGGAAATTTATCGTTCGAAGAAGTGGAAAAATTCAAATATCTTGGAGCAACAGTAACAAATATAAATGACACTCGGGAGGAAATTAAACGCAGAATAAATATGGGAAATGCCTCTTATTATTCGGTTGAGAAGCTTTTGTCATCTAGTCTGCTGTCAAAAAAATCTGTAAGAATTTATAAAACAGTTATATTACCGGTTGTTCTGTATGGCTGTGAAACTTGGACTCTCACTTTGAGAGAGGAACAAAGATTAAAGGTGTTTGAGAATAAGGTTCTTAGGAAAATATTTGGGGCTAAGAGGGATGAAGTTACAGGAGAATGGAGAAAGTTACACAACGCAAAGCTGCACGCATTGTATTCTTCACCTGACATAATTAGGAACATTAAATCCAGACGTTTGAGATGGGCAGGGCATGTAGCACGTATGGGCGAATCCAGAAATGCATATAGAGTGTTAGTTGGGAGGCCGGAGGGTAAAAGACCTTTGGGGAGGCCGAGACGTAGATGGGAAGATAATATTAAAATGGATTTGAGGGAGGTGGGATATGATGATAGAGACTGGATTAATCTTGCTCAGGATAGGGACCAATGGCGGGCTTATGTGAGGGCGGCAATGAACTTCCGGGTTCCTTAAAAGCTAGTAAGTAAATATAATAATAATAATAATAATAATAATAATAATAATAATAATAATAATAGTTTATTTAACCTGGCAGACTTTACAGCCATACGACTTTCTCTAACAACACTCAACCAGAAGCAAAACTGCAGTGGATGGGGGAACACTATTTATCTTCCGTCCACGGGACTGAGTGTTCGTTCGTTGTCTTGTGCTTATCCTGTGATGTCTCTGCGGTGGTCATGTGCTATGCTAGTCCCATGACGAGGGAGGCCCGCAATAATGAGATGTCTAGTGGTGATTTGGTGATTCTCGCTCCTCTACCTGCAGTGACGTGTGAGACGGTAAAGAGAGAATTTAACTGGTTTTTATTTCTTTTATTTTATTAGGTTATTTTACGACGTTGTATCAACATCTAGGTCATTTAGCGTCTGAATGAAATGAAGGTGATAATACCGGTGAAATGAGTCCGGGGTCCAGCACCGAAAGTTACCCAGCATTTGCTCGTATTGGGTTGAGGGAAAACCCCGGAAAAAACCTCAACCAGGTAACTTGCCCCGACCGGGATTCGATTCGAACCCGGGCCACCTGGTTTCGCGGCCAGACGCGCTGACCGTTACTCCACTGTAACTGGTGTAATTGATGATTACAGCAACTGCCATTGAGTTTTGCGCACCTGAAGAGCTTCATTTATGAGATGGTTCTCTCTTTGAAGGCTGTCTTGCAACAACAAATTGTGCCCAACTAGATCCAACTTCCGATCACTTCAATGTGTATGAAACAAACAGTCTTTGAACATTACGTTCCATCGATATATACTGTAAAACAATTCGACAAGTAACATCCTGATCCTATTCAGTTCTCCTTTTGACCTTCGTAACTAGGTCTGCTTTCAAAATCGAAATTTCCTTGCACTGACCTCATGTTTCCGACAAGACAGCTCTGCTGTGATGGCAATGAGCAGAAGGGAAGTGTTTCAACAGGTTCCAATTCTGCGGCTTACATCAGACATCAGCCCACAATCCCTGCAGGACACGTGCTATTGCAAGACACTCTGAATTGTTTCGGCCGTGGTACACTCATTCTGACACTGCGTGGAAGCTACGGTCCTGAGTTCAGATCAAGTTCGTTGTTAATACTACAAACTGTGTTATCTCAGGAGGACTGGCTCGTACAAGATCATGGGATCTAGATTTCTGCATTTCTTATATGGAATACAAACATTTTCTTATTAATATACTGAAGGTAGTTGATTTTATATAATAGTCTATTGCTATTTGTTACTCTGTAATTTGCCAATTATAGCTACATTTTTACATTTTTGGCCATGATATCTATATTTAACTATTTTTCATGTATTATATTTTGTATTTTTCATTTACATTTTCGAGGCCTCTTGTATTCTTGTACCTTCAGTCAAATAAAGAATATGAATAAAGAATATGTATATGAATATTTATATCTATATCTGTGTCTTTATTTAGGTAGTATCTATTTGTCTGTTCTTTCCCCCCCCCCCTTTTTCTCATTTTCCATTTTAATTTGTATTTACACTTGTATCCTGCATTTGTATCTGTTTCATCTCTTTTTTCATGTTATATGCAATTCTAAGTTTTTTTAACGAGTATCTGTACTGTCTCTTGTAATTGAGGCTTTGCCCTGTTATAGGAATGAACAAATAAACAAACAAACAAACAAACAAATAAATAATAAATAAATAAATAAATAAAAGATAAAAAAAGTACTGCCAGCTACAAAACCAATTTCAAGATTTTTATGGAAAAGAATACCGACACAAAATGGCTGTTTATTCAAAATCAGACATAATGGATATATTATTATTTTTTCTTACATACGATCATCTGATTAGGCCTATATGAAATGCTATACAAAGTAGACCTATGTCTGAAAGTGATTTTCTCAGGCTTCCAATCGGAAACAAAAGCTTCAGAGCTTAAAGCTAGCTATGCAAATGACTTTCCATATAAGGAAATATCTACAGAATTAAATAAAACTTCAGACCCAGCAAAAAAAAAGTCACAATTTTTAATAAAGATTTTACCTTCCTGCAATCATAAGTCACAATACTCTAAAAAAAATAGCCATAAGTGACTTGCAGTCCACATAGAACAATGTCTTTTTTTTTTAATCAACAGCGACTACTTCCCAAGATCCTCACAACAGTCGAGCGAGTGACCTTTATACAGGGTGATTCCGAAAGAACAGAAAATATTTTACGGGGTGGTATATCAGAGGAGGCAAGACCTGTCCTGTGACCTTATCACATGTGGTGGCTATATCACCAATGGGTATGGAGGGGAAAGATAGGTTTTAGTCTGAGATGAACTTCAGTGTCAGTAGATTCACATAACATTAACCAACATGAAACAAACTCTCTTTGTGACAGCTCATTCTTTCGCCTATCGCACAGCCACATGCCAAGTCTCGCCTCCTCACCTGTAGTATGGACTATTCTGGTTCATATAAACATGTGTCCAGTTTTTAATGGGTGTGGCGATACAGCTTTTTGGGGAAAACCTCGGAAAAACCCAACCAGGTAATCAGCACAAGCGGGAATCGAACCAGCGCACGAGCACAACTCTGCATCGGCAGGCAAGCCCTTAGCCGATGGCTCGCTTTGTTATTGTAAAGGTTCATGACAGGAATCGAACCCAGGCCGACTAATAGCTAGGAGCGCCAGAGCAGGTTTACGGTTGCGTAACGTTAATGGACTGGTTCTCTCTTTATTTAGAAGTCGATTTCTTTATCACGACTTGATGACGCGGCTTTCTCTGGCCTGAAACGCTGCGAGTGTCAGGCGCGGGATTTTCTTCGCGGGTGTCAATTTGCATCACGCGAGACGCCCCATAATTGCATCGCGCTCATTCCTTGCTAAACGCTTCTTGTTACCGTAACAGCGGGTTCCGGCGTTACCAGATATTCCGCGAAGTGCTTGGCATTGTGATTTGAAGCCAATTTTGTTAATAGCGGCTTTTCTATCACTCGCCAAATGATTAGAATTACCTCGCGTCGTGGTGCAACACTGCAAAGATACAATCAAAGACGGCGCTTTGATTCTCTTCTTACGCCTTCAACATTAATCCTCAACTTCTCTATATTTCGTTCACTCTAATGCTTTGGGGATTACTTGAACATCTTCCTTCCATTCAGTTACATAAGATTTGCTATATCTTTAAGCGTAACAATGAAGACACCATTACAATCGTACCCTTCCAACCCTAAACATCATTGACGTAAAGACTGCTTGTGAGCGTTTCGAGACTCGAGACTGATCACTCCCGAAGTCCCGAAGTCAAGCAGCCTTGAATCGCCACAGTTGTTTATACCTGACTGAACTTTTATCTACCTTGGCAACTGTTATATGTGTATAAACAATCAAGTAGCCTATTTGAAACATCATCTCTACCTTTCAGTGTATAATAATCCGTTCCCCAGTCTTTATTTAATTACTAGGCCCTTATTAAAAGACTAGGAATTTTCTTTTCATATGTTTGAAATCAAGTGTGCAATCTCAAGTAAAAAGATGTTTTAGAAATGCAAATTTGTTTGAGAATTTTTTTTTCTATTTATATAACCCTAAGTAATATCGTATAATAGAACCAGAACATTTTGATAACTAAGATGCTGTTTTGTTTTGTCTTATTGTCTCAAACATTTATGTCCACACCTCCACATATGCAGAACACATCACAAATGCTAACCACACCCACATAGACATCAACACAGACATGGAAATACTACACATCCAACCAAAAAGTCAGAAACTAAACATACTAGAACAATATGAAATATACAGACACACGAAAACACACCCCAACGAAATTCTCAACACACAACTCAATTTCAGAACACACACACTCTTTGACTCTATATTATACCACACGAACACACCCTCACAGGAAACAAAACAAGAGGCGCCAAGACCAACAACGACCAGTTCTGAGGATGACCCATAAATAAGTCAAAACATGTAAACAAGGTACGTTAGAATTTAACACAAGAAAGTCTTATCAAACATATTCGGAAGTGATACAGTGTTAAAAGTTGTGTAATCAAGATGTATAAACATTTATAATGTTATTTATTTCAATGATGTATGTTATTCAAAGTTACGAAATCTTTCCGCGCCGACCAAATGCTATTTCGAGAATGATGAGGGAGGCTCGAAGCCCACGAGAATGAAGAGTCGAGAATCGAAAGACAAATGCAACGAACACAGCGAGCGAGAGCGGCAGTAAGGGCTCATTCACAACGAAAATTAAACATAACGTAAGCGTTAACTTAAAAATGTAAACGTTACGTTAAAATCAAGAACATTCACGATGGGAACATAAACATAACCGCAAAGATACTTGGTAACCATGGAAACATAACAACGACGCCATTTCCTCATATTCTGTCGTATACTTCAGCGCTCCACGATTGTGTTCTGTTTGCAAATAACGTAAGCATAAGCATGAAAGTTTGGAGTTTGCAAACTTTCATGTAAACGTCTAACGGCAATGTTTTTTTTATTAGGTTATTTTACGACGCTGTATCAACATCTAGGTTATTTAGCGTCTGAATGAAGTGAAGGTGATAATGCCGGTGAAATGAGTCCGGGGTCCAACACCGAAAGTTACCTAGCAACGGCAATATTTATGTCAATGTTTATGTGAATCATTGTGAATGATCCCATTTGGTGTCCTGGCCGCAAACTTCTGTGTTTATGTTACGGTTATGTTTAATTTTCATTGTGAATGAGACTTTAGTTTTGTTCATCTCTAATACAGACATTCTGTGGAGGGGGGGGGGGAAGAGTTCAATTTTCTAGTGGGAATCGAACCCAAGGCCGCTGGACATGTAGCCAGCCACGCACCCCTTCAATTCCAGTGAAGGATAGCATACACAAAATGGCAAATTATACCAAGTCTTAATAGAAATACAATATATAGCTGAGATGGGACTTCAACAGTGTTGCCATTCTGAACTATAAAAATGAATCCTCCGTAATAAGGATCATTACAATGCTACATTCCGGAACTTATTTGATATTTGCACACGAATCAGCAAGTTCCTGTTTTCTGCACTCTTATCTACGTTCTTTATTCCTCCTACACTACTGCGTCGTTCCACAGCTCAGCGGACTCACGAAGATTCACTCTGTTAAACAGCGAACACCTATTTTGAATTTAAAGGCGATCTAACGCTTTCTTTTCTTATTTTTCCTGGTATAAGCTGCCAATGAATACCTTCACACCGTTGGGCTCGCGTTTATATCTGAATGAAATGTCGGCGCCATCTAATACTGAGGAATTCCTCAGTTCTAATTCTGTTAAAAAATAAAAAGGAAAAAAGAAGAGACAGCTTTCTAGTTATAAAGATGTAAAAATACGAATAAGGCGCGCCGCCATTTCAACATCTTGATTCTTGTGAAGGGTACCAGCGCGGAGGTCGGGGCATCGATGTCTACACAGGCCCAGCTGCACTTCCCCAGTCCAGCAATGAGGCCTTGGTTCGAAAGTGTCTACTCTACAATAAGACGACACCTCCATTACAAAAACAGAAAAAAAACTCGCAAAATACACGATAATAGCAGGAGTAAGTAAAACAAATCACATGTCCAACAATGCAAACATCTTAAATGGAAATCAGTTCCCGGGTAGAGCGTTGGTACGTTAAACCAAAGGTCCTGGGTTCGATACCTGGCCCCGACACAATTTTTCCCTCGAAATTATTCAAATCAACTTTACAGGGAGTTATACCTGAAAGCTTGATTTGCATAATACACGTCACTGTTCGTTAACAGAAAACCACAATTTAAGTCACACAGAGTTAGTGTGCACTCAATGTTGGTTGCTTGACGGTTGTCAGCCCACTTTGAGGTCTGTGGATATAGAGGGGAAAAATTGGATCGGTGTCTGGTAGAGTTCCCGGGTAGAGCGTTGGTACGTTAAACCAAAGGTCCTGGGTCCGATACCTAGCCACGGAACAATTTTTCCCTCGAAATTATTGATCTTAAATGGAATTCCTAAAAAGGAAAATTTTTCACGTTGAAAATTCGTACACTACGAGAGGCAAAAAAGTTGTAATCAATCTGTTGAAGAGCTATGCAAGCATTCCCTTCTCACAAGCTAGATCAAATATAAACATTGTCTTCTTTTGTCTACAGGGTGTAACAGAACCTCACCGACGAATTTTATCATACAGAGAGGATCGTTTTTTGTCGAGGAACATGTGCTCGATGACGCATCCTTCATTTGTTATGCATCCTTTTAGAAGCACATTTTGCATCACTTATGTTACCTTAATGCTGTAGTTTCTTACTGTCTGTGTGGGGTACCTTCAGTTCGTCTTATCCAACACAACCCTGCCATGCTTGGATGATGAATGCTACGAAGGTGTCGAAAATGTAGTGAGGTACTCTACAGGGCGTGTAATTTTAACAGCTGTTGTAAATTGTCAGAATATCCACGGAAAATTTAATTTAATTTCTGTGAAAAAATTACCCAAGATCTGACTTTTCGGACGCATACCTCATTAAGGATGTGTCATCGAGCATATGTTCCTTAACAAAAATGATCCTCTATGTGTGACCTATCATTCCTCAAAGTTTGTCGGTTGGGTTCTGTTACACCCTGTACATTACATTGAATTATTATTGGTTGATTAGGCTAAACTGTGACTTACAAGTTACATTATCTGCTTCTACGAGTATTGTAGCACAGAAAAATAACAATTTAATGATAAATGTAAAAATCCCTTCGAATGCAAATACAATACCTATAACTTACCCTATCCATGGCTTCAGCTACCGGAAAATAGACTATCATTCGATTAGAGTCCACTAACAGAACATTTCTAAAAAATTTCACATCACTTTGCACCTTACAATGTGTAGCAAGTTAACAAAGACGAATTAAGAATTTCTGCTTTGCGTTATTTAGTATGCTTGCTTGCTTACTTACAAATGGCTTTTAGAGAACCCGGGGGTTCATTGCCGCCCTCACATAAGCTCGCCATCGGTCCCTATCTTCTGGAAGGTTAATCTAGTCCTTATTGTCATATTCCACCTCCCTCAAATCCATTGTAATATTATCCTCCCATCTACGTCTCGGCCTCTCCAAAGGTCTTTTTCTCTCAGGTCTTCCAACTAACAGTCTATATGCATTTCTGGATTCGTCCATACGTGCTACATGCCTTACCCATCTCAAACGTATGGATTTAATGTTTCTAATTATGTTACGTGAAGAATACAATGCGTGCAGTTCTGCGTTGTGTAACTTTCTTCATTCTCCTGTAACTTCATCCCTATTACATCCATATTTATTACGCTACTAGAAAGAAATCAAAGAGAAAATTCTTACAGCAAATTTTGAGCAACTTCCATAAGAACTCCAAACCACGTGATGAGCTGGAAGTTGACAGTCTGCATGAAAAAAGATGCTTTCAATAGTTTGCACAATCCAGTACTTGCAATTTTTTTCAACGCAACTGATTCTTGAGATGTGCGCACGCACGTCGATGGTTCTGGGGAAGATATAATGCAGACTCCTCCGAGCAGAGAAAATGAACACGAAGTTCGTAAACAATACAACTGTCACCACCAATACTGCAGAACTCTGATCCGTCCTATATGCCACACTTAGTTATAAATAAGGTCGCTACACAACGTAGCAAATTCGACTTCCTCGCTGCTCTTTCTCCCCACTTTGACATCTTTACAGTCGTACACGTGGTTGAACCCCCTCGCCGCCGCCGGTTTAATTTGCAGCCGTTTAAAACGTGTTGTCAACGCCGCGGCGCCTCAACTATTTCCAGACGCGGTCCATGTAGCCTCTTTCCTTTGAACAATACGCCATTTCCATACCCGCCAACAATGAGCGACATATTTCCAAGGAAGTATTTGTCTGTGTCGAGCATTCGAGACGCTAAATTGGTTTTGGGGTTACAGAGCTGGGAAATTACAACTACAAGGAAATGCAACGAACCGAAGAAACAAGAGTCTGTAGGACGCAGCTTCGTGTACATACAAGAGGAAACATACATACATACATACATACATACATACATATACATACATACATACATACATACATACATACATACATACATACATACATACATACATAACATGTGAGTTTGTATACGCCTGTGTGGTTGTATTTATTTGTTTGTGTGTTGAGATGTCTTTGTAGTGTGTTTTCTGTTCTGTGTGCTATGTTGTATTTCTGCTTTCTGAATGAAGATGCGATCTTATGTGTGCTTTTGTTTTCATATGTTAGTGTGATGTATTTCTTGTGTTCTTGTGTTTGTGTTGTGTTTTGCGTGTTTTTGTGTTTGTTAAGTTTTTGTTTTGCCTTTCTTATGATGCTGTCTATTACTCACATGTAATAGTTGCGACAAGTTCTACATTGGACAGACAGGCAGATCATTCCAAACACGGTACAAAGAACACATTAAAGCAATAACCAGAGGACACAATACATCTACATATGCCGAACACATAACTAATGCTAACCACACATACAATAACATAAATACAGGCATGGAAATCCTACACATACAACCCAAAAACTCAACACACTAGAACAATACGAAATATACAAACACACTAAAACACACCCCGATCAAATTCTCAACACACAGATCAATTTCAGTACACACACACTATTTGACTCCACATTTCAATACTTTTCAACAATCGAACACACCCACAGAACAGGCAGAGAAGTACGAGATGACGCCGTGCTCTAGTAGGCTCTGAGGATGGTGTGATGAAGCACCGAAACAGCTGTAAGCCGCACAGACTTACATAATTAACACGAGTAAGTCCGCTAGTTAATCAATTACTTATATTCAAGTGTTAAAAGTAGTGTACGAAAGATTCAAAATGGTATAACGTGTATTTATTAATTCAAAAACAAACGATGCTACCAACATAACAGAAAATAAGTTGTATTTATCAGCACTGAAATTCGAAAAAAAAGTTGGCGAAAGAAAATTCAACATGGCAACTAGAAAAACACTAGGGCATGTAGTAAGAGGGAGAAAACGATCAGGTTTCACTCTGGGGGTAAGTAAGAAGACCCGGGCTATAACTACAGACGTGGACAAATTATTAACAAAATTGACGATTTTTATGATAATTCTGTTTACAAAATTTGACTTTTCAATTTAGACTACAGTTGGCAATTTTCGATATTTCCATCATTACAGTAGACAGAAATATGCAAAAATGTCAACTGTATGTAATTTAAATTGAAGAGGCAAGTTTTGTAAAAAATATATAATAAAAACCTTCAGTTTTGCTAATAATTTGTAAATATGCAAAATGTCAACTGTAGTCCAAATTGAAGAATCGAATTGTTTAAAAATATAAAACAAAAATCTTCAGTTTTGCTAATAATTTGGAAATATCCAAAATGTCAACTGTAGTCCAAGTTGAAGAATCGAATTGTTTAAAAATATAAAACAAAAATCTTCAGTTTTGCTAATAATTTGTAAATTAGCAAAAATGTCAACTGCATTGAAGAGTCAAATTCTGTAAAAATATAAAACAAAAATCTTCAGTTTTACTAATAATTTGGAAATATCCAAAATGTCAACTGTAGTCCAAATTGAAGAATCGAATTGTTTAAAAGTATACAATAAAAACCTTCAGTTTTGCTAATAATTTGTAAATATGCAAAAATATCAAATGTAGTCCAAATTGAGGAGTTAAATTTTGAAAAATATACAATATAAATCTTCAATTTTGCTAATAATTTGGAAATACACAAAAATGTCAACTGTAGTCTAAATTGAAGAATCATATTTTGTAAAAATATAGTCTATAATAAAAATCTTCAATTTTGCTAATAATTTGTCCACGTCTGTATGTATAGATACGTAGGTAGGTAAGAAAATATTTGTATAGGCGAGAAGTTATGTAGATAGTGGATAGGCACAGTAAAATATAGGCAGGCGCGTAGTGTTAAGTATAAATGCCAACATAACGCAGGGGAGGCAAATACTTCAGCAGCCCTGCACATCACGATAAGCTGATACACGTGAACACGCTTGTATCACGTTTCACAGAAGCTTGCGTGACATTCCTGGCCACCAGCCGGGGGCGCTCCGATTACACAATGGAGTCGGCCAAAGAATCAATTTCATAAAACCGCTACCATTTCTATAGACTCCCCCAGCTAAGAGGATAGTAAAAAGCGGAGGGCTTCTTCTTTCAGACGCATCCGCTCGCTGTAGCGAAATAATAGAGGTGGGTGCTCTGGCTTCCCACGCCTCTGCACCTGCCTAAGGACATTCCAGCCGTATCAACTGCTCAGGTTAGTCTAATTCACCTTCGGGAATATTAATTTACCCTTAAGACAGCCTCCGTGGTCATATGGACCTCCAGGTGTGGGTATCTAGGGTTCGATTACCGGGATCGATCGGCTCTCGGAGAATTTTCCTTGACGTCTATAGTCCTCAAATGAAGTACAGGGACATCATTTTATTTTTACTAACATTTTTAATTTTAACCTGGCTATACCTTTGGATTAATGGTTCAGAGCCAGAAACACCGTTTGCTACCCCCTTCCACGATTGAAGTTCGATGAAACTGGCATAAAATACAAATCACTTTACTAAGTATAGGAGGGAAGAAAAGTAGTTCATCCATTTACGTAAACTAGGAAATATCGCGATTTTGTGTTTGATAATTTTCATTAGGTTTTTGTTTAATCAAAATACAGTACAGTATTAACAATTAGTGTTTAAACACACGAACTGAGTTATCCATGCGAACGTATTCATTATGCAGTGTATATTATACTGTCTACATCACATTAGCGAACACTGTAGAGAATGAAGTTAAAATGAAAAATAATCATAATATGGATATTTAAACACAATTTTGAAAATGCTGGCCGTTTATTTCGATACAGGCTTCAGTTCTTTTGTGTATATTATCGCACTATAGATTATTGCATCTAATCCCAATTACCAGTTTCGTTCTTCGTACTAGTAACTCATGTTGAAATAATTCTATACCTATTATATAAAAGAGTACCTTATGTACTGTAAATTCAATCTTCACCTCTGCCCGACCCGAAAAGATAAAATTATTCAGACATACTATCTACTATCCGTCCAAGTGGTTATGTCGTAGGGTCAAATAAAGGGAGGAAATCACGTGACAGTTAATTACTTTTATTTAAGTTATTTTAAACAGTTGCGGGTGAGGGAAATCGGGATGCTACGTAGACAAACGGACGACAGTACCTGTGCGAAAATATGATTCAATATTGAAAACACTTTCGTCACTGGAAAACGGGAACATATTTCTGGAACGTACTATACTCACTAACTCAGTACTGTTTATGTTTACTACGACCTTAAGGCGACTTTGACTGTATACGCTTGGTTCTGTGAGGAGAACAGTTGGAAGTTTACTAGTAGAGGGGGTGGGAGTGAAGTACATTCAAAAACTCAGGTACAATAAAAATTGAAGTAAAAATAAAATGATGTCCCTGTACAATACATCAGAACTGCCCTGAGTCGAAACCTGAACGCACGTTTCAATGTCGCATTGCTGACAAGTAACGTCATCAGCACAACCAGAAATCACTAAGAATTGCTAGAGAATTAGCAATAAAGAATCTTTTTAAGTAAAATGAATTCAATGAAAAGCAAGAAGAATAACCTACTTTTTAGAACTTAGAAAGCATACGAGCGTGTAAATATGAACAAATTATGGATTATGTATCCTGGCGAAAGGAGATTCTCCGATGTCCTTTATAACTGTCAGATCAGAACATAAAAAAGGGACACAATCACAAGGAAAGAGGAAAGACAAACCGGGGTGCACAAGGCTATATTTCTCCCCCTGGTTATTTATAGCGGTCACACATAGGGGGTAGCATTGAGTGTCAGTGTTCCGTAACACATGGAATCCATCTGAAGGACGAGCTGAGAACTTCACACAATCCTATTCCCGAAAACTGTCTGATTCCTATTTGCAGTTCTTTTTGTGTTTCAGTAACATTGTGCTTCATTTTAAGGAAGTAGCCAAAATAACTTCATCGAGCCTAAGTAAGTAATTTCATTAATTTCAGGGGGTTGTTTTTTTATATATTTCCAACAAAAAAAATGTAGGGCTTAATATAATTTTGCTAGTTTTTGCAGATCAAAATTGTTTTATATGAAACATTTCATAGTGTGTTCTAAGAAAGTCATTTAATTCCCAATACGCTCAGTCAATTTAAGAGAGCAGTGTGTTATGATACATTTGTTCAGATAAAATTTCTTCACATTTAAAGAAGAAAATAAAAATCTTTCAATCATTTATTATCATAATACACTGCTCTCTTAAATTGGCTCAGCATATTGGGAATTAAATCAATGGCTTTCCCAAAACTCGCTATGAAATGTTTCATATAAAACAATTTTTATCTCGAAAAGGAAGCAAAAACGAGCAAAATTGTATTACACTTTTTTGTTTCAAATATCTCAAAGAATAACCCCCTCAAATTAATGACATACTTACGGTTCACTCTATATGGACATCACCCACCCAAAAATTCCAGGCGTGTCTCGAATCGTTCAACACGCTTCGGAACATTTAAAAGTTATCAAATGCTGCTGAGTGAACAGTGGATTTTTCACGGCCTCACAAGTTAAAGAAAAATAAAGCTGTCTCTGGTGGGAGGAGTGGACACTATCCTTCACGACCAATTTATTGATTTGCGAACCGGCTATTCTTTTTAAAGCTAAAAATATATGACAAAATGAATTTAAAAGGAAAAGTACTGGCATTTTATAAATAAATAAATAAATAAATAAATAAATAAATAAATAAATAAATAAATACATAAATAAATAAATAAATAAATGAATAAATGAATGAATCATTGAATGAATGAATGAATGAATCATTGAATGAATGAATAAATAAATAAATAAATAAAGCAAGAATTGCCAGTCAAATACATCCTGCACGTACAAGAAATTCTGTATTGGATTGTACATAGCCCCTATTGTAACGGGACGCAGAAATCTAAGGAAATTATTCTGTATTAAAAAACACAATGCATTGAATAATCACAAACGAAACGTTACTGGGGAACAATGAGTGAAGGTAGCTGCTACTACTACTACTACTACTACTACTACTACTACTACTACTACTACTACTACTACTACTACTACTACTACTACTACTACTACTACTACTACTACTACTACTAAGTCCGTACGGATAAACAAGTTTATTATTATTATTATTTTTATTATTATTATTATTATTATTATTATTATTATTATTATTACTACACTAAACATTCAGAACTCTGAATCATAGAGTAATACTCTTTTACAAGTTCCATGGCTTTCTTTGTCGTTCCTCCGTGAGAAACGTTCCCTATACAGCAGAATAAACACTTGCTTTGGGTGACGCACCAATTTCATCCATGCTTTTGAGACGTTTCGGACATGAATGGGTTCCGTAAAGCAAGGCTTTGAACAAATTCAAATCCCCTCACGTCCCACAGAGGGGCTGCACAATGCATCACAGCCGGCATCTTCCACCCTGCACTCCCCCGCAGTTCTTCTTCTAATGTAAATTGAACCCTGCTCCAGGTAGAGTTTGTACCACAACCCTTCACAGTGGCCTGATTTCTCCCATACTTCGTACAGTACACAATTTGTATATACTTCTGTACAGTTGTATTACAAGGCCGTACACGTCTAACTCCGTACATTTGTTACAATCAGGGTGTACAGGGACATCATTTTATTTTTTACTAACATTTTTATTATTAACCTGGCTATATCTTTGGATTAAAGGTCTAGAACCGGAAACACCGCTGCTCCCCCTTCCAAGACTGGAGTTCGATGATACTGGCGTAAAATACAAACAAATCACTTTACTAGGTATAGGAGGGAAGAAAAGTAGTTCATCCACTTATGTAAACTAGGAAATATCGCAATTTTGAGTTTGATCATTTTCATTAGGCTTTTGTTTAATCAAAATACAGTACAGTATTAACAATGAGTGTTTTTACTCACGAATTGAGCTATCCATTCGGACGTATTCATTATGCAGTGTATATTATACTGTCTACAGCACATTAGCGTACAATATAGAGAATGAAGTTAAATTGAAAAATAATCATAATATGGATATTTAAACACATTTTTGAAAATGGTGGCCGTTCATTTTGATACAGGCTTCAGTTCTTTTGTGCATATTATCGCACTATAGACTATTGTACCTAATTCCAATTACCAGTTTTGTCCTTCGTACTAGTAACTCATGTTGAAATAATTCTGTACCTACTCTATAAAAGAGTACCTTACGTACTGTAAATTCAATCTTCACTTCTGCCCGATCCGAAAAGTTAAAATTACTCAGACATGTTATCTACTGTCCGTCCAAGTAGTTTTGTCGCAGGGTCGTAGAAAGGGGGGGGAAATCACGTGACAGTTAATTACTTAACGAGGCCCTTCTATTTAAGTTATTTTAAACAGTTGTATAATATTACGTAGACGTCCAATTCCTAACAGAAATTAATGTTTCCAGAAAAGAGCTAAGAGAGCCCAGCTACTAGACTTTACAGAGGGGCGAGCAGAAGCAGGTAGGGGAAACCGGGATGCGACGTAGGGAAACGGACGACAGTACCTGTGCGAAAATATGATTCAATATTGAAAACTCTTTCGTCACTGGAAAACGCGAACATATTTCTGAAACGTACTATACTCACTAACTCAGTACTGCATACGCGGCCTTGGTTCTGTGTGGAGAACTTTTTGAAATTTACTAGTAGAGGGTGGGAGAAGTACATTCAAAACCTCAGGTACAATAAAAATTTAAGTAAAAATAAAATGATGTCCTTGTACATGTCTAGTAGGTCTGTACAGTTGTATCACCAGAATGTACAGTTTAGACAAAAAAAAAAAAAAAAAAAAGAGAGAGAGAGAGACCGGCTGCCATACGCTTTCGGAAGACTTCGGTTGATTCCGTGAGAACTTAGGTTTACACGTGAAGGAATTTCTTGTAAAAAGACTCCGCTCAGTTTTTACTTCTATTTCTTTTTTGCCTGTTTATAGATCAAGTGTTACAAATAATCCATAACGAAGATATATTCAAGGGCTAAATTACGTGCAAAATAAACATCCTTTCCCTAGTCGTGTGAACCAGGCGCTGCCCGAAATGGACTTAGAAAAATTCACGCTTGCAGGAGATCAGTCAATTTTTGTGACCAAGGATGCACGTGTCTAGCTCCGTACATTTTCTTCTTAAATCTGGACAGAGTGCTCATTATGTGTTTTGCCTTCACGATGTTTTCAAATCGTGAACCAAACGAAGCTGCCACAATTTGGAAATGCGTTGCCAATATCTGGATGAATCACCGTGCCGGTGTGGGAAGCTGAACTGTAGCGTGACTCGCCGCTGGCCAAGGTCTTGGTTCGTGGTCACCTCAAGGCTGAGTTGCTACAAAAACATCCAGTCCACCTTAATATCCGGCCGGACACGAGACGTTCTTCTCCTAGCTCTTCCTTCTCATCCTCCCTTTCTTCATTCTCTTCTATTCTTCCTTCCCTCTCCTAATCCCTTCCTATTTCTTTATCTTACCCTTTTACCTTAGCCTTGTTTGTCTCATTGCAGCCTGGAGTTAGAAGGCAAGCCTGATAGCCAGGGCGCGGATTTTGATGACATGTCATCTTTTTTTTTTCTTTGCATCCGTGGCGACGTCCGTAAATATATGAATCCTGATTGCTGGTTATGGAAATGTATAGTTTAGGCCTATACATCAATTTTGGTCATTTTTCGCTGTTTTAGGGCCGATTGTATAAACCATTTAATCTTAGATCAGAGGTTAAATTGATCCTCGTTCTAGCTGAACTTGGAATTCTGTGTTGTATAAAGTCCAATCTGAGATTAATTTGTCTTAAACTAAAGTCAACTTGACTGAAGAAATTTCTCCGATTAAGTTAGATGATCCAAGTTCAGTTATTTCTTTTCTGTTTGAAGTATACGAGTGACAGATTGTGCAAAAATAATAACCATTATTATTAATATTAATAGAATTGTTAGGTACATTTATATATTTTTTTTCAATTTCTTGCCTTAATACACAAACAATCTTATATTTTATAAGACTTTATCGTGTTCAGCAGTATCAAATAACATAACCTATAATTATGTTATGTTTATAACAACCATTAATTATTAATGGATATGATAGATACATTCATAATTTTTCAATTAACTGTATTACTAAACGAAAATTGTCGTTTTATAAAGCTTTATTATGTTTAGCAGTATCAAACACCATAACATGATAACAATTTGGAGAACGGTCAATCTTCTTATTGTCCGCCATTATTTACAATGCACAAAACAAACCAGTGTCTCCAACAGAGTGTACGGAAAGTCGCCAAAAAGTAGTTGGAAAGTAGATAGATTTCTCATTATTAACAAAGAAAGATTAAATTTTGTCACTATGGGGTGCTAAAAAGGTCTCTAAATCCCTATTTAAGCAATATAAAAGTTAAAAGAAATTGTCGTTGAAAAAGAGTTAAAGTCACTAGATTGGCAACACTGAACAAACCTGTACAACGTGGCCCGCGCATCACATACTTCACCTGTTTATGCGATGTTGCCAAGTCCTTTTCGCGTGAACTTAGATTGCATTTGAACCTAGATAATTTGATCGCAGAAAAGTTTAAAACAATAGAAGAAGTGTCTGAACTCGGTTCACGTTCCGATCTTCGACCAAAGTTGATCTTTAGTCAGGGAGTTTTATACAATTGGGCCTTAATTTTTTAGGTCATTTTTGGTCAATTTTTGTTGATTTTTTAAATTTTAGGGTGATTTCGCTAAAGACTTCAATGACGAACTAAATTTTCCAATGTAGGAAATCTCGTAATATTAGTACTGACATTATCACATTGAAATGAGGAATCTGAAAGAATTTTCTCGATACTATGGGTAGTAAGTGATGTCAAAAAGAAGAAAAGAAATTGTACAGAAGGTGAAGCTTTTGGCTGAGTTGTTGTACGCTCTGCCGTCCAAACAAAGCTCCTCTGAAGTCACTAATGTCCGCCGGTCGTTCACATTCCAGAATCTTCGGATGTACTGTACACTGTCATCTATTGCAATGGAGAGGAGAGCTGTCAATTTAAGGTAAGATTTTTATTGCTTATGAATGGAACTGTTTATTTTTGGTAATTTCTTCAGTATTTTAGGTAATTTTCTAACATTTTTTAGTAATTTTATAGGTCATTTTTAGGGTTTTTTAGGTCATCAAAATCCGCGCCCTTCTGATAAGCTAAATAATGTAGCAAAGGGAAGTTCACACTTGCATTGTAATATGAAGATGAAGCTTTCTACTAGGCAGTAATGTTTGCAACTCAAACGGCTTCGTGGCTACCAGTCTGCTACATGGCTCTCAAGCTGAAGTGTGTTTACTCTGTTACGTTAAATTCCTCCAGTATGTATTTTATATAATCCTGAGACTGTTTAAATATTTTATGCTCGACCATGCCGAAATGTAGTAATTATACACCTGGTAGTAGCCCTTTAATAGACCTCATTAAAGTACACCTATTCATTAAAGTTCAGGTGTTCCACCAATCAGAAAACACCATTGTAGCAATATGAACGCGCAAGTATCGATTATTCTCGGATATGCAATCGAAAGACAACTAGCGAAACGTCACGGAGGCTGGAAATCCAATACTGTCGCAGAAGGTTATATTCTGTTACTATAATTGTAAATAATATTCAAATAAATTCAATTTGTCATCTAGTTCTTCAATGTCTAAACCAATTTCAAGGTTATATCAAGATTAATGTTTATTTTACTCTCTAGATTATATCAAGGTCAATGACATTTGTGTCTCGGAAGAAATCAATACTTTCGCGTCTGCGCACATCTCACAATTTACGAAATATTGCACAAGGTCAGTTCCGCTCCCCAGTCAGATAAGAATAACATGAATACTTATGAATAATTTCAAGTTAGAAATATGGTCCAGCATAAAAAGTCGTATGAAACTTGCCTACAATGGTAATTAAGACGCTCGTATGAAAATTATGAAACTCGCTTGCGCTCGTTTCATAAACATACTCGCGTCTTAATTACTACCATTATAGGCTCGTTGCATAATGTACTAAAATAGTGCACGCATTAGTGTAACTAGCAGCAGAAGTGTTTTATTTAACGAAATTAAGCGTGGACGAGAAATAGCCGGCAAATGTTGCCTCGAGCCCTGTATCAGCAACAGAATGTTTTAAGTGCCGCAAATCTACGACATGGGACCCAATCTGTACTTCCCTCCCGGAGGGACTTTATCGACCTTTATATGCATCGCCCGCCCTCTGCCGGGTCCGAACCCGCGAATCTGATCCAACAGCCAGCAAGGACGGGGGGAGCTGCTGCGAATGCAGTGGGGGCAGGGGGGGCGTAGCCTCCAGACCACGCACAGCGCTGTTCCATTAATAGCGCTATCTAGTGATGCCTTGCTACTATCTGTTGTTATGAAGAACACTGATATTCCCATACGTAGAACTTTCCAAGGCCGCGATCTCTGAGGCATGTTTTGGGTGCAGACAGCGAGATCGACGAATTGTCGTAATGTCAGGAATATCAACAGTGGGGGTGTGGAAGGGTGCCCATTATTTGAAAAGTGAAAATCCAGGAGGTTTTAACTTCGATCTTTGAAATTTAAGAAATTAAAAATGGACAATATTACATTGTATTCCATAAGATGACGTTGTTGTGAAGTAAATATAAAATCGAACATTTTTGGATATTTTCTATTTTCTGCATTGTTCTGGAGAGCGGTTCTGAAAATACTAGGGAATTTAGTGGAAGGGTATTCTTACATAAAATGAACTAGAAATATCAAACTGGTAACAAACAAAACAATGTACCAGACTTGAGCAAAACGCTTTATTCCTGACATATTTATGGCTTTTAGAGAACCCGGAGGTTCATTGCCGCCCTCACATAAGCCCTCCATCGGTCCCTATCCTGAGCAAGATTAATCCAGTCTCTATCATCATATCCCACCTCCCTCAAATCCATTTCAATATTATCTTCCCATCTACGTCTCGGCCTCCCCAAAGGTTTTTTTCCCTCCGGCCTCCCAACTAACACTCTATATGCATTTCTGGATTCGCCCATACGTGCTGCATGCCCTGCCCATCTCAAACGTCTGGATTTAATGCTCCTAATTATGTCAGGTGAAGAATACAATGCGTGCAGTTCTGTGTTGTGTAACTTTCTTCATTCTCCTGTAACTTCATCCCTCTTAGCCCCAAATATTTTCCTAAGCACCTTATTCTCAAACACCCTTAACCTATGTTCCTCTCTCAAAGTGAGAGTCCAAGTTTCACAACCATAAAGAACAACCGGTAATATAACTGTTTTATAAATTCTAACTTTCAGATTTTTTGACAGCAGACTGGATGACAAAAGCTTCTCAACCGAATAATAACACGCATTTCCCATATTTATTCTGTGTTTAATTTCCTCCCGAGTGTCATTTATATTTGTTACTGTTGCTCCCAGGTATTTGAATTTTTTCCACCTCTTGAAAGGATAAATTTCCAATTTTTATATTTCCATTTCGTGCAATATTCCCGTCACGACACAATCATATTATTATTATTATTATTATTATTATTATTATTATTATTATTATTATTCAGTATCCGTCCTCGGTCACGTGGTCTGCACAACAGACACCCGGTCTACCGTGGAGGGGACGAGCAGGTGTAGCGGAGGCACCTCGCAGGATTGCGGTTCCGAACTGGACAGAAATGCCATCAACTCACTCCAGCATCCTTCGCTTCGCCGCACCTGGTCCACCAGTTGTATGCGGGCAACTTGAACCGCGGCCAAGCCTTGAAGGCTGCAGGGCGGGGATGTCACTCAGCCTACTGCACATCACTCCAGGATTACCATTTGGCCTCACCAGTACTCAAACCTCTGCGCCTCTGAGGAGCGAGTTGATGTAGTGTGCAGACAGACAACCCGACGACGTTGAGATGAGGAGGATGTTTGTAATTTCAGTATTCCGTATGACCGGAAATAATAATAATAATAATAATAATAATAATAATAATAATAATAATAATAATAGCCTAATGTGTCCCTTGAAGGGCAAAGGCCTTCTGCTAGAGGGTAGCTCTGCTGGACGATAAACACCTTCTCCTCTGTTGTGAGAACCATAATTCCAGAAATCAACACAGCACTGAATTCACAATATGTCAAACTATTGTATACAATAAATAAATACTTCGTTGCTAGGGAAACGTGGACATGACATGAGCAATAATTTTAGTACTGTTTTTTTTTTTTGGCGTATACTGTATTTCAATGTGCTGTACAATACCGGAGGTATACACCAGTGGAAATGTGGTAAAAATTAACATTTTATTAAAGGTTTATTTTAAAATACTTTATAAAAATAAAGTTTCCACCACCTTGAAAACCTCACCAGTTTAAAAAACCTGGCGCATTACTGATAGGAACTGCACTGTTGTCTGCAGGCTTCATTGCGCAAGCACCGTGATATTTCAAGAGACTCTGTAACAGGGAATGCCTGCACTTCATCATGAGTCTGACACAGTCAGTCACTCGGTTATTCGGTAGTCAAGATTTGCTCTGTCACACACGAAGTCATCACTAGAGCAGTCAAAAAATTTAACATTTTAACTTGAAAATTTAATTCACTAAAATTAATGAGTTTATTCTTAATTCAACCATTCATTCCTTAATTCACTCTGTCAGGCACTGAATTGACTAGATTCACTCGTTCAGCCACTGATTCTCTCGCTCAATCACTGATTCATTCACTCAGCCAGTCATTGATTCAGTTAGTCCTGAGTAACTAGGTCACGGATCCACTCGTTCAGTCACTGATTCTCTCGCTCAATCACTGATTCATTCACTAGGCTAGTCATTGATTCAGTAAGTCCTGAGTAACTAGGTCACGGATTCACTCGTTCAGTCACTGATTCTCTCGCTCAATCACTGATTCATTCACTAGGCCAGTCATTGATTCAGTTAGTCCTGAGTAACTAGGTGACGGATTCACTCGTTCAGTCACTGATTCTCTCGCTCAATCACTGATTCATTCACTAGGCCAGTCATTGATTCAGTTAGTCCTGAGTAACTAGGTGACGGATTCACTCGTTCAGTCACTGATTCTCTCGCTCAATCACTGATTCATTCACTAGGCCAGTCATTGATTCAGTTAGCTCTGAGTAACTAGGTCACGGATTGAGTAACTAGGTCACGGATTCACTCGTTCAGTCACTGATTCTCTCGCTCAATCACTGATTCATTCACTAGGCCAGTCATTGATTCAGTTAGCCCTGAGTAACTAGGTCACGGATTCACTCGTTCAATCACTGATTCATTCACTAGGCCAGTCATTGATTCAGTTAGCCCTGAGTAACTAGGTCACGGATTCACTCGTTCAATCACTGATTCATTCACTCGGCCAGTCATTGATTCAGTTAGTCCTGAGTAACTAGGTCACGGATTCACTCGTTCAATCACTGATTCATTCACTCGGCCAGTCATTGATTCAGTTAGTCCTGAGTAACTAGGTCACGGATTCATTCACTCTGTCAGTCACTGAGTAACTAGGTCAGGGATTCACTCGGTCAGTCACTGATTCATTCACTCTGTCAGTCACTGAGTAACTAGGTCACTGATTCACTGTGTCATTCACTGAATCATTCAATCGGTCAGCGACTGATCTTGTTAGTTCTAAGTAACTAAGTGAATGATTCCATCGGTCAATGCTTCTCTCGCTTAGTCACTGATTCATTCATTCACTCGATCGGCCACTGATTGAGTCACTGAGTAACTGGGTCACTCACTCGATCAGCCGGTGACTCAGTCACAGTCCCTGCGTGGTCGGTCAGCTCATCAATTTCATAGCCAGTATTGTAATCCAACGGACGGAGTCTGTGGGTTACCCTGAACCATGCATCGGCATCAAGAAACTATTCTAGAAGTAGAGCGCTGTGCATTATTCAAGTCTCCTGCGCTGATAGATTTCCTTGAACGCTCCCTTAGTCACTCATGACATCAGCACTGCACTCGGCCTTTTTCATTTAACAGAAAGCAATCACACAGCCTCGATGTGTTGGCTGCGGTTCAAGGACAGGATTGGGCGTCCATTGTATAAAGATGAGATCCATGACGAAGACCTCTCGCTTCTCTGCTCAGCAACTCGCCCTCAGAGTGCCTACTTTGTCAGTCAAAGGTCTCTGAAGTCTTACAGAGTGGTAGTATTACCCTTTCCTTTAACACTTCAAGTAGAAGTATATACTTCGTTTTGTATGCATAAACCTAAGTATTTACTACGCAAACGGTAATACGTATAAACTATCAAGAGTATTCGATTACATCGATTATCGACAGAACTTCGGGTTTATCCCAATTCACTGTGGGCTAAAGCAAGGAGATGCACTATCACCTTTACTTTTTAACTTCGCTCTAGAGTATGTCATTAGGAAAGTCCAGGATAACAGAGAGGGTTTGGAATTGAACGGGTTACATCAGCTTCTTGTCTATGCGGATGACGTGAATATGTTAGGAGAAAATCCACAAACGATTAGGGAAAACACGGGAATTTTACTGGAAGCAAGTAAAGATATAGGTTTGGAAGTAAATCCCGAAAAGACAAAGTATATGAGTATGTCTCGTGACGAGAATATTGTACGTAATGGAAATATAAAAATTGGAAATTTATCTTTCGAAGAGTTGGAGAAGTTCAAATATCTTGGAGCAACAGTAACAAATATAAATGATACTCGGGAGGAAATTAAACGCAGAATAAATATGGGAAATGCGTGTTATTATTCGGTTGAGAAGCTTTTATCATCCAGTCTGCTGTCAAAAAATTTGAAAGTTAGAATTTATAAAACAGTTATATTACCGGTTGTTCTGTATGGGTGTGAAACTTGGACTCTCACTTTGAGAGAAGAACACAGGTTAAGGGTGTTTGAGAATAAGGTGCTTAGGAGAAAATTTGGGGCTCAAAGGGATGAAGTTACAGGAGAATGGAGAAAGTTACACAACACAGAACTGCACGCATTGTATTCTTCACCTGACATAATTAGGAACATTAAATCCAGACATCTGAGATGGGCAGGGCATGTAGCACGTCCACAGACTTGGTATCCTATGGCTAGCTCGTTACTCACCAGGCCACCAAGGGGCATACGCTTCTAGGCCCCCATTTAGCACAATCAGGGAGTGGGTTGTGATGGCATGACGTAACGCTAAGTGAATAAACCAGACGAAGAATGAGGTGCTGTGAATATTCTGTTCAGTTGACTGGCACAAGATCTACAAACGGACTTCAGTCAGGAATGCAACACTAAGCAGTGCACAAAAAATCTTGATTCGCGTAGCGGCCACCACTACTGATGAATATTTCTGTCTACGGCCGCAAGGAGTTGGTATGACCGTTCTCAATCCGATTAACATGCTGGCGTTGTCTGAGGCCTGACTGACAATCCAGGGTCTTATAACAACTTAGAGGACGAATAACACATCGCGCAACTTCTTGAGTGCATTACTGCCCCTCTGAGTGCTGTCACTTCGGTACAGAGTTTAATAAAAATATTTCAGATGAGAGAAGTTATTAATTTGTGTAAATATATCGCTATGAACGGGTAGTTCCTTTCATAAAAACGTAATCAGAATTTGAATAATTTCGAGGGAAAAATTGTTCCGGAGCCGGGCATCGAACCCGGGACCTTTGGTTTAACGTACCAACGCCCTACCAACTGAGCTACCCGGGAACTCTACCGGACACCGATCCAATTTTTCCCTCTATATCCACAGACCTCAAAGTGGGCTGACAACAGTCAAGCAACCAACTTCGAGTGCACACTAACTCCGTGTGACTTAAATTGTGGTTTTCTGTTAACGAACAGTGACGTGTATTATGCAAATCAAGATCGGTGTCGGGTAGAGTTCGCGGGTAGCTCAGTTGGTAGAGCGTTGGTACGTTAAACCAAAGGTCCCGGGTTCGATGCCCGACCCCGGAACAATTTTTTCCTCGAAATTATTCAAATCAACTTTACAGGGAGTTATACCTGAAATCTTGATTTGCGTAATCAGAATTTGTATACAAAAAGTATATTATGCTACCTGTAACTTCTATACAAAGTTTCATAAAATTCTGTTAGAGAGGAAAGAAGTAATTAATTTTATCTAAATGCAACCCCTATAAAGAGACAATTCCTCTTATATAAACGTAAACAGAGTCTGTATACAGTACTCGTACAAAAAATGTGCTACGTGTAACTCCTGTACAAAGTTTAATAAAAAAAACTGTTAGGGTGCTATTCATAGACATTTCGCAGCACGCGCTACGAGCGTACTAAGCTAGCCCCGGCTATCCACTGGTTACTAGTACAGAATTCAAATCATATCCTATCGCTAACACTGGTTTATGAATACGAAAAACGCTGATCATCCATGTCTATGAATACGGCCCTAAGAAATTATTCACAGATTTTTTATTTAATTTAAATGAGCTGAGACATGTAGAGGCATATGAAAATTGTATAAACACGAACCCAAGCGCTCCCTCTATACGTCTATACTATATGACGTATCAAAAATGCATACAAATTGTATAACTCAAGAGAATGTTATGTTAAATGTTATGTTTTATTTAACGACGCTCGCAACTGCAGAGGTTATATCAGCGTAGCAGGATGTGCCGGAATTTTGTCCCGCAGGAGTTCTTTTACATGCCAGTAAATCTACTGACATGAGCCTGTCGCATTTAAGCACACTTCAATGCCATCGACCTGGCCCGGGATCGAACCCGCAGCCTTGGGCATAGAAGGCCAGCGCTATACCAACTCGCCAACCAGGTCGACAACTCAAGAGAAAAATAATAAAAAAAATTCTCAATATTAATAAAATTATTTAACGTGTTTTTCTTATCCTGTCAAAGTAGAAATTTACGAACAAATGCAGCTGATTGTGAAAATAGACATTATGGGGATTATAAGAAATTCACAAGACAAACCATAAGTACACTTAAACGAAGCTCAGCTGATAGGACGGAAGTCACTGGCAATCAAGATTCCACAGCTTTACCATGCTGTCAGAGTCTTCCGAAATGAATTTTAATAAGAATATTGTACAGTGTAATAGATTACAGAATAGTTATGCATTGGTTTCTCATTCAAACAGTAACTTTGGTTTAAAGTTGTTTGCCCACTTTGATCCTATTTTTCCCCCACTGTACGTCCTCTGTATTAAGATGTTAGCGTTAGACATCGCTACCCACAATCCATCGTGTTCAGAAACAAGACTCCTTTCGAAAGAAGATTTTACGTAATCGAGTGCCTTCGAGTCAGTATAGGAATGAAGCACATGGCTTGACACAAAACTCGCCTTTTTAATCGAATGTGATTATTTTTTTCATTTCGGAATGTAGACACTTCAGGGCCGCCATGCCTACTGGACCACTCTGGAAAGAGGGGCTAATGGCGAAGTGCATCAACATCGGTTAAAAACGCAGTAATCATAGATTACGAAACGACGGTTAAACAGTAACGGTGGTTAAAATGTAATTTCTGTGCATCATTCATAATCACCGATTACTTAAACATGGTTAACTGACACCTCATTTAACCAGAGTAAAGTCTATGATGGTACATTGTTTCTACAAAATGACTAAAGGAAAGCATTCATACCGCTGCAAAGATAATAGTCAACATCTAAAAACGACTGCGCTCACTCCGTTCTACATCGAAATGAACGTGTCCTACATTTTCGCGTTGCATTTGTTTGCCTTTGGGCGCTGTTATATTTGCGAGTTGCATTTCTTTGTTTTTCAATGCTGTTAGGTTAAAATCGTACAAAATAGAAAATTGAATGCAAAAATGATTATATTCCAATATGAGGTTAAAGTATCGATAGACTTACTTTTTACTTACTATATTTAAATATATTATATAAAAAAAGAAGGAATATCCATAAAGGAAAAGGATGGAGAAGATTAGTAGGAATGTGTGTACGATCCAGGACCTCATTTACACCAGGTTACTGTTCATTATCCTAAGATCCATCCATAACCTCTCTTTGTTCAGCCAGTGACATAGAGAAAGAGATATTCAAGTATTCCCTCTTAAAATATAGAAAATAAGTTGTATAGAATCGTAATATAAGCAGCCGATCAATAGAAGAAATATGACTATTTTTGTGTTATTTCAAGTGAGCCATTTGTAGATTTTGATAAACAACATCCTCCTGAAATTTTCTGTCTCGTAAGAATTCTCTCTTTCCACTATAGAAACTTCACGCTCACGCTCTATCCAAGTAATTCAAATACTGTATAATAACAATCGTCTTCGAAATAAACATCTGTGGCTCTGGCCGCCATTTTGCTTTACTTGGTCTACTAATCACTGGTTATCTCCTTTAACCGCTCGAATATGGCCGGTTAGAGATTACTGTGGTTAACCTTCTATTTAAGTTGTAATCGAGGTCGATCCACCATAAAAATGCTTAACCAGGGGTTAGGTGACAATTTTAACTAGTGGTTACACTAACCGACGTTGATGCACGTGGGCATAAGTGAATGAATTTCAGCCCCGAAAATACCACAGACATAGGCCAAACAGTTACATAACGGTCAGCAGATTGAGTCATTATTTTAGTGAAATGAATAATTAAAATGAATCACAATAAAGCTGAGATCTTGTGGAATGTGTTGGTGGAAAGCAGAGGGAGACAATCCCATCCTCTGATTTTTCACTGTACATACATCACAAATGATCTCTCCGGGATCGAACCCGTGTCTAGCAGTGAGTACCGGAGGGACGAACAACACGCCTACGTTGTCGGAGAATTACCAGAATCGTGCATTAGTTCCACTCACAGACGCCTGTAGCGCTCCAAGGACTGCCGCTCATCACATTCTAAAAAATTCCTTCTACTAACAAATAAGCCTATTAATAACATCCTCAGGCTGTATACACGACATTCCAAAAACATCTTTACGCACTTGGATTCTTCTACACATATTATCAAACTCATCGCAACAATAACAGACTGAAACCACAGCTTTGCCAGCTTATGGTCTTCAGGCTGAATTGGCACAAAACAAAAGAAACAAGATCCAACAATAGAAATTCCTTTCATCTTCACAGAACTCAACGTCGAAAGATAGTCAATACTGAAATTGTCCCGGAAAAAATGACAAACGATTCATGGAATTCCTATAATTGCACGTTGTTATTCGTGATTGTAATAATTGTGAGCATGGTTGCGATTGTAAGGATGTTTGGGATGTGAAATAAAAGTCTGTCATTTCTTTTCATTTCTGTTTTCATACCCCGCATTTAAATTTAACAAGGCGCAGCCTTTTCGTTCTCATTCCATGCGGCCTACTCTCTAAACAACAACACAACGGCAGTCGAAACGATTCGCATGGCATCAGTGAGTTTTTAATTGGTTATTTTACGACGCTTTATCAACTGCTATCGTTATCTAGCATCTGAGTGAGATGAAGGTGATAATGCTAGTGAGATGAGTCCTGGGTTCAGCGCCGAAAGTTGCTCTTCATGAGTTGTGAGAAAAACCCGGATAAAACCTCAACCAGGTAACTTCTCCCAACCAAGATTTGAACCCGGACGTCAATGAGTTGTTTGAAATAAATCTTATCTTGTATTAGGCCTACGGTATCTTATCTACCAGTGAATTCATTCGACTATTTCTCTATGTATCAACGCTCCAATGGAATGTAAGAATCTATCGAGTTTTAACCAATCAAAGCCAAATACATCTTGTCGCACCAGATGCACATTTGTTTAGTATCTTGTCGCACCTGATGTTCAGATGTTAAATATTTTCATTGTTTTCTTAACAATACAGTAGGCCGTGATATTGCGTGATGGTCATGCCAGCAAATGTAAATATTAAATATCTTGATTTATAATGAAATCTGTTTCTGTATGTTATAAATTATTTATTAATATATTTGACAAATAGTTTCATTCAAATATGACAGGAGTTCTCATCTTGTCGATAATTCACTAAATGGAAGTACTTAGTTCAAAATAAAATGTTATAACCTCAAATATCTGTTTAATTTTGCTGTTTCACTAATCATAATTTCTACAGCTATTGTCAACTGTTTACCATGAATTTCATATTGCAGGAGGCCAAGGCCATACTAGCCAGTTAAATATAATGAAGTTAGCAACTTAAATATCTTATTAATAGTAATATAATTATATCTTCTTTTCATTAATTATTTATTATTCACAGAATAGTCTGAATCAACATAATCTGAGGTTGAGTGGAAGAGAAGGCCTTATGGCTTTAATCCTGCTAGAATGAATAAAGCATTATTATTATTATTATTATTATTATTATTATTATTATTATTATTATTATTATTTTGCGGTATATTTATTAACATTATATTATATTCTAATATAATATGTTCATGAATATCATCATCAAATCTTTGAAACGTAATTTTTTCACAGCCATGCAATTTTTAACAAATTTTAACTTCTGTTTAATTTTGTATAATAAAAAATGCTTGTGTATTTAATAGACTTACACAATGGCAATAATATATATTTAGAAAGGGAAAGAAGACAGAGGACGGACACTGGAAACTTTTCTTTTCTCAATCGTACTATCAGGGACTGGAATGCTTTACCTGCAGACTTACTAAAGGCTTTACCAACAACCAAAAATGTATTTAAAAATAGACCTAAGGATTTTACTAATAGACGGTAGTATATTATACACAGTATTTAAAGGGTGTAAATGATATTTTGTTATTGAAGTTTTGTATCAGTGAAGACTTATATTGTGTCAGTGAAGTGTGCTGTGTAAGTGAAACGTGTTCCTGTCAGTGAAGCTTTATAGTTTATAGTGGCAGTGTATGGTATTTGAACAGTGAAATGTTTTTGAAGTGTTAGTAAAATCAGGATGGAATCAGTGAAATGTGTCGTAGTTCCAGTGCAGTGAGTGAGTTGACAGCGAAATGAGTGTAATGTTGAAAGGTACTTGTGCAGATATGAACATATCATACTCGTGGGTTTTAGTTCGAACTTAGGTTTAAGATACAAATTAGATTTACTTTAAATGTTATTTTAAGTGATCGTGCTTCATTTAATTTAGGATGTTACCTGTTATTATTATTATTATTATTATTTTATAAATTATTGTTAGTATTAATTATTGGTATTATTATTAATTTATTTTTAATTAATAAGTTTATTATTGTCATTATTGAGTGTAATTAGTTACCACTGCCACCGGGTATATACCCATTGCAGTGTGAATAAATACATACATACATACATACATACAACAGTTATTCCTATATGATATGTAAGGCACTTTATTTTACATAACAGGAAATCCATGAAACAAAATATATTGAAATAAACTTAATTAAACACAATAATGCAATATGAAACTCACCAAGGACAAAGAATGAAACTGGCATGACGAATATATTGAAGGAGGGATAGGAAGACTATGCCTTATGTCGATGTAGATTTTGTTACTCTGAGAGTGAAAATTCGAGAAGAGAAAACGATTATGTATTTAAAAATACTCAAATCTAAATATGTAATTTTTTAAAAGGTTCAAATTCTGTAACGCCCCCTAGCGTACGCCCCTGATACAGAGACTGAATACATCTACAAACATTAAGAAACCTCAGCCGGTGAGAAGTGGCATCATTACATTGGTAGTTCTTGTGGTAGACCATGTTAAATGCCGCATCAGCAAGCTTACGACTGAATGTGAAGTACTGCGTGTTACGGATCCAGCCTGATAATGATAATCTTAATAATGTGGCTGTGACAACATGATGGTGGTTACTTTGACAACAGTAGTGACAATGTTTACCCTCTGTTGCAAGCGCCAGTACAAAATAGCATCATAAAACGATAAAGAGTGCAAGGCCTGGCGGAGCAGATGCACGTGCTGTATATCAGGAGCGAACCTGCTCCGAGCGTCCATTTTGTTGGGGTGGCTGACCCTGACCACGCCAATACTTGTTCTTCTACTTTTGCCATCTATGGCGAAATGGGATGGCTTGCTTTTCTTCCAATATTTAAAACCACTGCAACACGATGATATATGACGACAGGTTCGCGCAGCTTGCCAGGTAACAACAAAATTAGTCGGCTCGCTGACTGACATGGTTCTTTCCTTCTGTTTCCATCTTTTATATAGATTAATGTCGCAGAGCATTGCACTCTCTTCTTCAGTTACTATCGGATTGCCCCGTTGCTATAGTAACCTGCATTCATCTGTTCCGCTATGTAGTCTATGTACAGGTCGCTAAATGATCCCAACTCTGAAGGAATTACGTTGCCGGCGATGTTACATCTTTATCTGCAGCTGCGATTTGATTGTTTCAAGATGTTCATGACATTTTGTTATTATTACTCGGATTTATACAGCTAAAAACAGACTTTTCGTTGCCGAACGCCATAGATGTTTATCTACAACTAAATTTACTTCCATATCCCTATCCCTGAAGATGAAAATGTAAATTAGTGATTAATTGATAAACTAGCGGGCTTACTCGTGTTAATTATGTAAGATTTGTCCGGCTTACAGCTGTTTCAGTGCTTCGCGCACCATCCTCAGAGCCTACTAGATCTCGGCGTCATCTCGAACTTCTCTGCCTGTTATGTGGGTGAGTTTGATTGTTGAAAAGTGTTGAAGGGTGGAGTCAAATAGTGTGTGTGTACTGAAATTGATCTGTGTGTTGAGAATTTGATTGGGGTGTGTTTTAGTGTGTTTGTATATTTCATATTGTTCTAGTGTGTTGAGTTTTTGGTTTTTGGACATGGAAATCCTACACATACAACCCAAGAACACACAGATCAATTTCAGTACACACACACACTATTTGACTTCACTCTTCAACACCTTTCAACAATAAAACACACCCACATAACACGCAGAGAAGTTCGAGATGACGCCGAGATCTAGTAGGCTCTGAGGATGGTGCGTGAAGCACTGAAACAGCTGTAAGCCGGACAAATCTTACATAATTAACACGAGTAAGTCCGCTAGTTTATCAATTAATTATATTCAAATGTTAAAAGTAGTGTACGCAAAATTCAAAATGGATGTAAATTAGTGATTATATCTACAGGGTTTTATTGCAACAAGTACCATCCCTGAAGATGAAAATGTAAATTAGTGGTTATATCTATATTTTGTGTCAAAATGCTGAAAAATAAACAAACAACTTTGTCGGTATTTTGATATTTCTGTCATTAGACCTAATATCTGTAGGCATAAGGAAGTAGACATTACATTAGTAGACTTCTTTTCTGATAGATCATGCTGAGGAGTAGATCTTATTTTCGTAAACATGCAGTATATCTGTGCTATTAGACAAAAAAGTAGACCTCATGTCTTTGGACCAATTTTCTGTGGACCTACTGTCTGTTCCCACACATTAATTTATTTCATATAAGAACAAGTTTTCATGCGCTCGACTCTCTTTCTGTGCCCAAATTATTTTCCGCCATTCTTCTCTACCTCCTTCTTCTAAGTCACTCATTTTCATAGCATCTGCATTTCACTTCATGATATTTTACTTGATGATAATTTATTAACGTAATCAGAATTTTCAGAAACGTATTTTGTCATTTTAGAACCTGCGGTATTTTGCATCGGAACAGATCTTATTTTAGGTACTTAAGTAAGGTTTTTAGACTGTACATCTGCGCGTTGCACCAGGTTGTCCAGCGCGTCTCATGACGGCGGCGGCAGTCTCGTTGTCTCGTGCTGCGGCGCCGGCCGCCTCATTGCGTTTGTCACTTGTTTCCTGGACTGCGCCTCTCGCCGGTTTATCGTCCTTGGCATCTCCTTATTTAGCCAGATTCCTGGCCACGCGTCGGCCAGCGCAGGTGCGGGGTGTCCAAACTTTGCAGCCTGCACCTTCGCTTTACAAACTAACGAAAACAGTTCACGATTTCCATTCAATTCCCTCGCCCCGCGCCCTTTCTACCCTGAAACACTGGCTTTCCGTAACTACGTTTTATTATTAATAATAAGGTCCACTCGATTATTTGTGTTTCAAATTGTTCACTCTTTGCTGTATTCAGATAGCGTTTCTTTCCTGTTCTTGCACTTCAGGAGATGATATCTGTCACATTTGTCGTTGCACAAACTACACACACAGTTGTCCTCTGGGCTGTGGAATCTTGTCGTTGCACAGATCTTGTGTTGGAATCCATGTATCGCGTATCTTGTGATGTAACTACCTTTTATACAGATAGTTTTAAATAATTGTTCACTGCGAAATGTTGAACATACTATGCCCAGCTAATCCACTTAGGTTTACAATCCTCTATTGCATAAATGTTATAAGCGAGGTGTTCAATTTAATTGGTGACCCTGTTATCATTGTTTTCTCTTTCTGAAATGTAATCTTCTTCCTTCAATACAATATTGTAAGTAATTTAGAAAAGATGGATTGTTCTGTGATCTTATTTTTCTGTTTTGTTTGTTAATTAATGCATTGTATTCTGTGATATCCCATATCTTTGTGATGGTAAATGGCTGGAGAGAAAAAAAAAACAAAAAACAAAAAAAATACAAAAACAAAACAAAAAAAAACAAAAAATGAAAACAATATTATAAAAAAACAATCTTATTATATTTAAAAAATGTGCCACATGATTAATCAACAAATGAATAAATAAGTAAATGGTTAAATGAATAATGTATAAGCAGATAAATAAACAGATAAATCAATTACTTAATCAAACTAGGGCATACATAACTAAACAAACAAATTCATAAATATAAATAAATTAAATGAATAAATAATCATATAAAGTTGCAAATTAATAGTTTAACCAAATAAAAATTGATAATAAAGAAACTAAATAAAATAAGGAGTCGGTAAAATTGTGGTCTGAGACTGACATGAGCGGGGTTGGGGCTCATTTCATTATAAAAAAAATGAAGCAAATTATAATCAAAACATGATTCTATAAGTACATGTAGTGTGCGTCGTGTGGTTTTCTGTTACTAGCGGTGAACGCGAAATGTGACAGAAGATACACCAAAAAATATACACAGGTTTTATTACAAATAGGCCTATGACTATTTCATGACACTAAATTTGTCGCGAATTTTCAAGAAAATTGTCTCTTTCTACAAAAAAAAAAGTCTTAATTTCTGCGATAAGAACGGAAAAAAGGATATTTTTTAACACTTGAGACAAATGTATTAGTTTTGAAGATGTTAGGCACAAAAGAATTTAGGAACTAATTATTTGCGAAGGTCGGTAAGCTGGAATTCCATTATTCCTTTTAATCCTTACAGGATCATTTATGACTGGGTTTTCCTAACTCCTTTAAACATTTCAGACACATTCTTTCGAATGGCTGGTTGCAAGAATATTGGAAAGTATGGAATTCTATTATTCCCTTTAATGACTTACTCGACCGCTGAAAGCTGGACTTTCCTAATCTTCCTGCAGGTAAAGTGACCCCTGCAACCGTTAACACAACTCAGATGGGTTGGGGTGTATAGTAAAAATAAATGTGAGGTGAAATTAAATGAGAAATTGTTTTGCATAGGTCTTCGATTTTCTTTTTGAATCCCATTTCTGTATTATTATTATTATTATTATTATTATTATTATTATTATTATTATTCCATTATTATTATTATTATTGTTATCCAAATATTGAAACCCTATTTTACCTTTGGTATATTAGGGTTGTAGTTTGTTACATGTGAAATACAATATGTAGTGATAATACACAATTTTAAAGAATTAATAGTAGGTGTGAATCATAGTTACAATATAAATACACTAATTAAGAGACAGTAAACAATACTAATACGTTATGCAATAATTACTTTCAGTTAAAACAAAATGAAATAAAATTAGAAATTATAATCGAAGGTGTAGAGAAATTTCAAGATTATTACATTAATTTGTGATCTTATACATAATTTTAAGCAATATTAATGAGATAATGCACATAATTGGCGTAGTTACAAATTAAACACCTAATATATAGTTGGTTTGCGATAGTAAAGAAAAAATAAAAACAAAATTACTTATGGTTACAAACTATATACCTGTCATCAAATACTCAACAATAGTAAAATCTATAATACAAACATAGTTATTGTTGTCATTACTATTATTATGTCCCAAAGATAGACACCTTGTTTTACATAGTGCATTAGGATTTTATAACATCATTAATTTATATACAATTAACAGCTACAGTCTTGCGTGGATGTGGTGTATAAACTCTGTGAATTGTTTGTAACAACATTTTTTTCTAAGAAAATGGTAAAGGGGTGTGGAGTAATTTAAATTGCAATCCGAGATATGATATCTTAAAAAGTGTCTTTTCCTTTCGAACACTGGACAGTGAAAAATCAAATGTTCAACAGTCTGATTCTCTTTGCATATGCACAGAGATTCTTCTGCACTTTTGATCCTAAATCTTTCGAAGTAGGAACCGAATTTTCCATGGCCGGTCATAAATTGGGTGTAAAAGAAGTCGGTTGAGAACTGACTGCAACATAGTCTGTCTTGTACATTGGGAAAGAATAATTTCTTGGTCACAGAGCCTTTAACACTAGAGTTCCAGTATGTATTCCACTTGAGTGTAGTTGTGTGCTTGATCTTCTGCTTGATGTACGAAATAGGACAGGTGGAATATTTATATTCTGAGTTGGTTGAGGCCGCTTGCTTCGCTAATGTATCCGCTCTTTCGTTTCCTTCAGTACCTGTGTGGCCGCGCACCCACATTAAGCAAATACGACCTTCAAATTTAAGTATTAGGGATCTAATTTCGACGGCTATAGAATGCAAGTTGTATTTATCGTCAATGGTTTGTAAGGCAGATTGAGAGTCGCTGTGAATACATGAGTCAATCCCGTTGGTAATGCTCCATTTCACTGCTTGCAAGATGGCAAAGAGTTCTGCTTGGAACACGGAGCACATGGGCGCCAGGCGGAACGTGGCAGAGTGGACTTCAGTAGTGTTGTAGTAGGTAACAAAAGCACAGCCCACCAAGGTGACGTCGTTCTCCTTTTGCAACCGAGAGCCGTCAGTATAGATGTTGTATTCATGTCGATCTGTACATGTATTTGATGCACGGTGAAAATCTTTCGGATGACCAGTTAATTGAAAATGTGATCTTTTTTCCACCTCAAGATATGATTCTTGTTCTATAAATATCCCATTTCTTTTCACGTTAGAGATTTCAGCTTTAGCCATGGCTGTTAAAAACAATGGTGGTATACCCGCGACCACTAGGGCTGCGTCTGTCGATGTGGTTCTGTAAGCCTTCGTGATTCGTAGAATGAATCCACGCTGGATTTGTATCAATTTATTTTGAACCCACTTTTTGTGAAGTATATTTTGAAATGCCGAGACACAGTATAATATCAATGGTTCGAAAGCGCCATGATATATTGTTCGCAATATATCAGGACTAAGACCCCAGGTTGGTCTGGTGGCCCTATGCAAAGCAGATTGAAACTGGTGTGATTTAGTGACTAGTGAATCAATATGTGCCTTAAAAGACATACGTTTGTCGAGAGTGACGCCTAAATACAAGAGTGTCTCTACTATGTCGATATCCTTCATGTCCATCTGTATGTGTGGTAGGTCGTAATTTCTTTTCCTTGTAATCAGCAAGGCTTTTGTCTTAAGAGGGTTGAACTGTAGTTTGTTGTCTTTTCCCCACTTGGATATGGAAGTCAGCGTTTCATTGGCTTTGTTTTCAATACAGTTTATATTGTCAGCTGTTATTAGGACGAGAGCGTCATCAGCATATGCTATTAATTGACAATCATTTGGCAGATCCATCTGTAGCAGGTCGTCATATAAGATATTCCAAAGCCCTGGACTACAGCAGGAACCCTGGGGACATCCTTTATTAACGTCTTTCATTAGAGTAGTAGTTCCTATCGTGAGTTGTACTTTGCGATTGCTAAAGTAATTTTTGACTAGGTTATATAGGTTT
The DNA here is from genome assembly GCF_040183065.1 of Periplaneta americana. Taxonomy (NCBI): domain Eukaryota; kingdom Metazoa; phylum Arthropoda; class Insecta; order Blattodea; family Blattidae; genus Periplaneta; species Periplaneta americana. The sequence continues at coordinate 178,933,274 of NC_091128.1, forward strand.
CTAGGACAACCTTTTTTCTTCAGTTGAGACATAATTTTAGGCCACCAAGCGTTGTCAAATGCCCCCGAAATGTCCAGTGATATGAGTAATCCGAACTGCCGACGTCTTAGAGTTTGATTTGCCCAGTTCACAACATGAAGCACTGCATCTTCTGTGGATTTTTGCGGTGTGAACCCATATTGATTCCCTTTTAACATATTTGTATTATACAAGTTATACATAATTCTATCTATAATAAGTTTCTCCAAGAGTTTTCCCATAACAGGTAGCAGACAGATAGGCCGATAGGCGTTTGCTGTTCGGTTATGACAGTGCGGTTTTGGTATTATTTTAACATTTGCGATTTTCCAGCAGTCAGGAAAGACTTGCAATGACATACATTTATTGAAAATACTCACAAAGAGATCGGCACAGCTCGTATGTACATTTTTAATTATATTGGCAGAGATTGCATCAATCCCTGGTGCTTTTTTATCATTCAATTTTTTTATTGCCCTCTCTACCTCTTCTGCTGTGAATTGTGGTTCATCTTCCGTGTCAGGTGACAGCTCGGATTCAAGTCTGGTACGCTTGTGCACATCCGTGTCTATAGAATCATCAGGAAAGAATTTATTGATTAGGACACTAGCTGTTTCGTATGTATTAGAGGTAAACCCGTTGTCGGTTTGGATAGTATTGAGAGATCTGTTGAAGTTCTCGGGTTTTCGACACATTTTATAAATTATCCCCCATGGGTTTTGTGGACTTTGCGATGAGCAGAACTCCTTCCATGCCTTAGTTTTAGCCTGCAAAATTTTGTTTTTGTAATCAGTTTTAATGTTGTTGTAAAATTGCTCGTATTTAATTCGAAGCGTTTCACATTTACATCGTTTGTATCGTCTGTGGCTGGCTAACACTCGTTTCCTCATTATGTTTAACTCTGCGGTCCACCAGTAGTTTTTGATCGCGGTTTGAGATTTCTTTGGCAGATGAGCTTCACATAGTTCTGTTATGTTTCTAGTCAGTTGTTCTATAGCTGAGTTAAGTGATTCCGGCGTGTTGCTATTATTAATGTTTATGGATGTTCGACGCAGTTTGAGTCGTGCTGCCCTTTGGAATCGCGACCATTTGACGTTGTTGGTTTTGTAAATGCGTGCACTTCCTGCATTAGTATATAACTTTGGTTGTAGTTTTATGTCGATTATGATTAATTCATGATCAGACATTGTGTGAAAGTCACTAACTTTCCATTCTACGATGAACGGTGTTAGAGAATGACTACATACACTCACGTCGATGAAACTCGTGGAGTTGTTGCGTCTGAAGGTAGGTTTGTTGCCAGTGTTCAGGATAGCTAAATTGTGTGAGCAACAGAAATCTAAGAATTGCTTTCCTTTATAATCGCTAACAGGACTATTCCAAGCATGATGTTTGGCGTTGATGTCCCCTACAATTAACAGATGTTTTCCCTTTAGATCTGAGCAAATAGCCTCCAACTCATTCAGTATCTGCGTGAAGTCACAGTCCGGGTCGCAATAGATATTACAGACATATATATCTTGACCGAAAAGATCAACACATACCACTACTCTGTCAGGGGTGCAGTACTGAATAAGATTAATAACATTATTGTGTCTTGTTATTGTTGCTGCCCTTATGTTATTGCCCTGATTATTTGCAGTTTCATTATTATTATGTTCGAATATGAAGGTATTAGAGCCAAATCCAGAAGCACGGTTTCGTTTGGTATTGGGTTCTTGAACACAAAGTAATTTAATTTTGTTGTCTATTGTACTGGATGAAAAATCTGCGTTATGAACCAGTTCTTGAGTAGGCGTAAGTGATTTGTGCAGGTTTTGTTGGTAAATGGTAAGTTCACCCATAGTTGATTTTGGATATTGTGATGACTATTTTCTCGTATTGGGGACACTCAAAAGAACTGGCTGGATGGTTGGTGATACAAACACTAACATCTAAAAAGCTGCTGGAATTGCTACACCTATATGTTGGAATAATCCCATTGTTAAGAATAACTAAATTGTGAGCATAGAAAAGATCATAGAACATTTTACTCCGAGCATCATCCACTGGACTGCCCCATGCACAGTGTTTTGAATTGATGTCCCCTGTGATAAACAGAGGTTTTCCCTTTAATTTCTCACATACACGCTGAAGATCGTTAAGTTCAACAGTCAGATCACGCCCTGGTTCGCAGTAAACACCACAAATGTAAATTTCAATTCCACACCAGTTCACACAAACTAAAACCAAATCTGGTGTACAATATTGAGGTAGGTGTAGTACGTGTGAGTATTTTGTAATTATAGCTGCTCTAGGTCTTTCATTGTTAGTGTCACTTCTTATCCCTGTACCGATGTACAAATTGCAGCCAGGACCAAAGCCTGCCACACGGTTTTGCGTAACATTAGGTTCCTGTACACAAAGCATTTTAATGTCAGTATCGATAACCGGTGAATGAAAGTCTGAGGTAGTTATTGAATCGTGCGTTGAAACTAATGATTTGTGCACGTTCTGATTGAAGATGGTTAGCCTAGCCATAATTAATTTTAGAAGTTATAATTTCCACAATTTTCTTGTATGCAGGGCAGTTAGTGTCAGTAGCATCATGATTAGTGGCGCACATTTCAGGATTTTTCCTACTGGACATTTTAGTGTTAAATTTCAAGCAGTTGATACATACAGTCTTTTCCTGTGGACAGATATCAAAACTGTGATCTTCTGCGCATCGCCTACAATGCCTCTCGAACGTACAATCCTTGCTTATATGGCCGTATCCACAGCATGTATAGCAGCGTGTAACAGGTATATGGTCTTTCACTGGACAACGACTGTAGCCAATGTATACCTTTCCTCCGTTCCTCATTGCATGATAGATCGTTGGAGTTACTCTGAGCACAGCAAACTGGGTTGTGTTGTCTCTGGATCTCTTCATGAATCGTATTTCCATCTGTTCACCTGAATCCAGGCAATGTTTTATGTAAGGATTTTGGTCCACAATACATTGAATCAAATCATCGTTTCCAATGCCAGCCTCAATACCATGAATTATTACTTCAGGATTTCGTTTCGTGGGTATCCTCGCCGTTAGATGTTGACTATTGGTTTCCACCTTCTTCATGAAAGCCTCACATTCTTCTTTGCTACGAAGCTCAATGACAACACTTTTATTCCTTACTTTCTTTACACTGTTGATGCCGACTTGAATTTTGTTCACAGTTGTTTCCTTAATTATTTTTAAAGTTTGTTCTGAATCTTTCACAATGTCTGGCGTTCTCGGTGACACAATTACTACATTTCTAGTCTTTGTTGAAGGTGTTGAGACTGCTTGGGCATATGAATGAGGATGTGTGGTCTTCTGTACGTTAGCACTGGCAGAACATCAGACTTGGACATAGCAACCAAAGTAAACTTGAATTAACTTTATAAAACATTAATACCTTTTGGATTAATGTCCATTTCTTTTGCAGTAGGCCTAATTCTTGTGTTCATTAATTAGCTACCTTTTCAATGTCTGGCGGTCAGGGTTCTGCAGGTAGACTACGGATCGAACGTTGCCTCTCCTCCTTGCAGATATGCAGCCGGCCCTGCTCGTACTCATTTCCGAACGTTACCCCATGACATGTCTCGAGGCGGAGCGCTGATCTACGTGAAGATCCGGGTTTCGAGATCTCGCATAACCTTAGCACAAACTGTGGGCAGGGTACCACAGCAGCTGCTTGTTTCTGACGCTCCCTAACTTCTACAGTCACGGATTCGAATCCCGGTAAAAATGGAGAAGTATGAAAGAGGAGGGAAAGACAGTGAATTTTTCTACGATCTTCTAGACGGAGCCATGACATTTCGAGGAATGGTATTACGTGATCAGCCCGGCGAATATTGCAGACGAAACGGACGCGCATATTATGAACACGTTCTAGTCTCTGCGCCGAAGTAACGCTTAGGTCAGTAAGCAGAATACCACAGTAATCGAAGTGTGGCAGTCGTTAGTTCCGATTGCGATGAATTAGGGCTACATTCAAATAGCATTCGTGATAGCCAAATGTACCGGCATAGAAAGTGAGAGTGCATCTCCCCGGCAACGAGGTCAGGCCCGCTGAGATGCAGCACAGTTCCTGCTTGCGTGGTTTCACAATCTCTGCTGCTAGGAATTCGGTTCCGAGTAGGCAGACGTGAGGCCTGGCAAGCAGCACCTTCACTTGTAAAGCATAACAATGCAGTTGTGTGAAGATTTGTCGTAACAACATAATATTTTAATAACGGACGTATGAAATTTATGATTTTTTACTAATGCTATTGAATGAATGTCCGTGTAATGTATTTAATTATTTATCTAACTACTTATGTATTCATTCACTAATTTATTCGTCCAATCATTTATTCTTTCATTCATCCATCTATCCATTCCTCTATTAATTTATTTTTATTCATTCATTTATTCACTTACTTGCTTATTCATTCATTTATTTACTTATTCATTTACTTATATATTTATGTATTTTCTTATTTATTTATTCATTTAATTATTTATTTATTCACTTATTTATTTACTCATTTATTTACTTATTTATTTATTCACTTAATTATTTATTTATTTTCGTATGTATTTATTCCCTTATTTACTTATTTATTAATTCACTTATTTATTTATTCTCTTATTTGTTTATTTACTTATTTATTTTCTTAATTGCTTATCGATTTATTTACTTATTTATATATTTATGTATTTACTTATTTATTTATTCATTTAATTATTTATTTATTTACGTATTTATTTAAACTCTTATTTAATTATTCACTTATTTATTTACTCATTTATTTATTTATTCACTTATTTATTTATTTTCTTATTTATTTATTCTCTTATTTACTTATTTATTTATTCTCTTATTTGTTTATTTAGTTATACATTTATATACTCACCTATTTATTTACTCATTTATTTATTTATTCTCTTATTGACTTATTTCTTTTTTTTCACTTATTTCTTAATTCACCTATTTATTTAATTATTTATTTATTAACTCATTTACTTATTTATTTATTCACTTATTTGCTTATTTATTCATTCACTTATTTATTCGGTTATTTACTTATTTATTTATTCACTTATTTATTTACGAGTATTTATTTATCTATTTATTTATTTGTTTATTTATTTATTTATTCGCTTATTTATTTATTTGTTTACTTATTCATCCAGCCATCATCTATTTGTATTTTTCTGCCCACGTGCTACAACAGCCACTGAAGAAGGGATTTTCATTGGTAAGACGAATGAAGAACTTTTTTCCCCCATTTGATTCTTACCATCGCCTCTTTTATTGAATAAAAAGAACATACGTCCTATGGTTTACGGGATATCTCTGTATATAGACACACGGTAAAACTACGTTTCTCAGTACCTATGAAAAATACTGAAAAAGTACATTTCCGTAAAAATCTGAAAATCAACATTTTGCAGCGTCCCTCTCGCCGACGCGGGGTTTGAATTGCTGACTGATGCGTTCAACTGCATGACAGCGGAGATCAGGAAACAAGTCGAAAGCATGCCACCAGGAAATGCAGCGACACCGTTCGATTTCCAGTAAACGACAGAGTCCTGTCTAGACAGATGCACTCAGGTCAAGCTGCATTGCCTCGCGCTTCCTCAGTCTGGTACGATGCGTCTCAGCCAGCCCGAGGGGAGTTACGCATTTACACTGCACACCGCGCCTACGCAGCCTAACGGACGTATTTTCGGACTAAAATGCAGAAAAGAAGAAAAAGAGTTTCACTTCATAAACGAGTGACACAAAATGTTGCATAATAGGCCCTAGGCACGTGTTTGAGAACAATTCACTTCCTTCGTCAAGTTCCGAATCATTAGGCCTACTGTTGTGGTTCACTTCCTGATAATTAATTAATTAATTTATTTATTTATTTGTTTAGTTATTTACTTATTTACATATTCACTTATTTAATTATTTACTCATTTATTTCTTTATTTATTTACTTATATACTTATTTGTTTAGTTATTTACTTATTCACTTATTTATTTGTTTACTTATTTATTTATTTATTTATTTATTTACTTATTTATTTATTTACTTATTTATTTATTTACTTATTTATTTGTTTATTTATTTACTTATTTACTTATTTATTTGTTTATTTATTTACTTATTTATTTATTTATTTATTTATTTGTTTATTTATTTACATATTTACTTATTTATTTGTTTATTTATTTACTTATTCACTTATTTGTTTAGTTATTTACTTATTCACTTATTTATTTATTTACTTGTTTATTTGTTTATTTATTTACTTATTTTCTTATTTACTTATTTATTTATTTACTGATTTACTAATTTTTTATTTATTTACTTATTTATTTATTTACTTATTTATTTATTTACTTATTTATTTACTTATTTATTTCTTTATTTATTTACTTATTTAGTTATTTATTTATTTGTTTATTTATTTACTTATTTATTTGTTTATTTATTTACTTATTTGTTTGATTATTTACTTATTTATTTATTTATTTATTTATTTATTTATTTACGTATTTATTTATTTATTCACTTATTTATTTATTTAGTTATTCACTTATTTGTTTATTTATTTACCTATTTACTTATTTATTCATTCAGTTATTTACTTATTTATTTATTTGTTTATTTATTGACTTATTCACTTATTTATTTATGTATGTATTTATTTACTTATCTACCTACCTACCTACCTACCTACCTACCTACCTACCTACCTATCTATCTATCTATCTATATCTTTATTTATTTAACTAGCTAGCGAGTACAAATTAAAGGATACATAGCCTTACTCAAGTTTAATCACTTACTACGAATTCAAATAACCGGGATGAATTTCTCATTTCCAGACTGCACACAACACAATTTTTCGTAATTCCAGAAAGTCATGTCTTTGGCTTCATTTAGCCTACAGGTTTAGATTATACCCAGGGTAGCACGGGTTCAGCAGGCAATGCTATTAATAATTCACACAAAACAGTCATTCTCATATTGCCATACTTTACTATTTGCAATACCTTTCAACAACATCTACGTGGAGAATTTAGTGAAGAAATGTTTTGAGAACATGGGAGGGGTGATAGTAGGAGGAAGAAGAATAAAGTGCATGAGAATTGCTTATAATATGGCGTTGTTAGCAGAAGAAGAAACGATACTAAGGGATATGCTACTGGACTTAAATGACAGCTGTGAGCAGAATGGGATGTAGACAAATTAAAACAAGACGAAGACCAAGATCATCGGTAGAAAACTTAAGAAGGTTCGAATTCTAAATGAGGCAGTAGAGCAAGTGGACAGCTTCAAATACTTGGGGTGTACTATAAGCAGTAACATGAGCTGCTGCCAGGAAGTCAAAAGGAGGATAGCAATGGCAAAGGAAGCTTTTAATAGAAAAAGGAGCATCTTCTGCGGACCTCTGGAAAAAGAACTAAGGAAGACACTAGTGAAGTGCTTTGTGTGGAGTGTGGCATTGTGTGGGGGCAAAAACATGGACATTACGACAAGTGAAGAGAAGCGAATAGATGCATTTGAAATGTGGATATGGAGAAGAATGGAGCGTGTGAAATGGACAGACAGAATAAGAAATGAAGATGTGTTGGAAAGAGTGAGTGAAGAAAGAATAATGATGAAACTGATCAGGAAGAGAAAAAAGAATTGGTTGGGTCACTGGCTGAGAAGAAACTGCCTACTGAAGGATGCACTGGAAGGAATGGTGAACGGGAGAAAAGCTCGGGGCAGAAGAACATATCAGATTGTAGACATAAATGGATCATATGCGGAGACTAAGAAGATTGGAGAATGCTGGGTTTGCAGTGAATGACTTGCCTTTGGGCAAAATACTATGAATGGATGAATGCACAATTTATGAAATCCAATAAATGTTCAATATCTGATAGATTTATAAGGGCATTCTCAAAACTACCTTTATTTCCAAATTCAGCTTTCTGACATTCAGAATATTAAAACTAATTTCTTCGCAATGCATCTTAACTGCTCAGTACGCCATCTGCAAAATTAATATTATTTATTCCAGTGATTTTCTTGTATTCGTAAGCTAAGTACTCTACGGAATGATATGAAGTTGAAAAGTGTTTTTTCCATCTGAGAATAAACATTCTTTATGATATGCCATTCGGACCCAGTTCATTGGACTTGGACAAAAAGCGGGAAATGTTTACACAGCCTGAAAGCTTTGTTACTATAGAAACGGTAAACAGTTTCATTAATAAATCTCTATGAAGCAGGCAATGCCCCTTCGACACCGATCTGGCCGCTAATTCTGGAACCTCGCGTTTCCGTATCTCCTGCAGCTATTCTGGGCGTCCACAATATCAACAGCTATCAGCTCCAGCCGCAAGGTGATGCTCGACTGTCTTGACACGCGAGTTCGGCTACAGACTCAGAGGACCAAAGCACAAAGCGAGGGGAAAGGAACCTGTCCTCAACTACAAAAAATTTAAGAACAAATTCGCATTTCTCGTCTTCGAAATGTTCTCTTAACCTTGACTTTCTGTACTTCTTTTTCCACGTCTTTCTTCGTCTTCATTTTGTACTGTTCGTTTTCGACATCTTTTCTTCGTGTTAATTTTCTGTTCTTCGTCTTCGACACCTTTTCTTCTTCACTTTCTATTCTCAATCTTAAAGATCTTTTCTTCGTTTTGACTTTCTATTCTTAATGTTCAAGATCTTTTCTTCGTATTAACTTTCCCTTCTTCAAAATCTTTTCTTAATCTTGGTTTTCTGTTCTTCACCTTCAAAATCTTTTCGTCTTGGCTTTCTGTTCTTCATATTCAAGATCTTTTCTTAATCTTGGTTTTCTGTTCTTCACCTTCAAAATCTTTTCGTCTTGACTTTCTGTTATTCATCTTCAAAATCTTTTCATCTTGACTTTCTGTTATTCACCTTCAAAATCTTTTCGTCTTGACTTTCTGTTATTCACCTTCAAAATCTTTTCATCTTGACTTTGTTATTCACCTTCAAAATCTTTTCATCTTGACTTTCTGTTATTCACCTTCAAAATCTTTTCGTCTTGACTTTCTGTTATTCGCCTTCAAAATCTTTTCATCTTGACTTTCTGTTATTCACCTTCAAAATCTTTTCGTCTTGACTTTCTGTTATTCACCTTCAAAATCTTTTCATCTTGACTTTCTGTTATTCACCTTCAAAATCTTTTCATCTTGACTTTCTGTTATTCACCTTGAAAATCTTTTCATCTTGACTTTCTGTTATTCACCTTCAAAATCTTTTCATCTTGACTTTCTGTTATTCACCTTCAAAATCTTTTCATCTTGACTTTCTGTTATTCACCTTCAAAATCTTTTCATCTTGACTTTCTGTTATTCACCTTCAAAATCTTTTCATCTTGACTTTCTGTTATTCACCTTCAAAATCTTTTCATCTTGACTTTCTGTTATTCACCTTCAAAATCTTTTCGTCTTGACTTTCTGTTATTCACCTTCAAAATCTTTTCATCTTGACTTTCTGTTATTCACCTTCAAAATCTTTTCGTCTTGACTTTCTGTTATTCACCTTCAAAATCTTTTCATCTTGACTTTCTGTTATTCACCTTCAAAATCTTTTCGTCTTGACTTTCTGTTATTCACCTTCAAAATCTTTTCATCTTGACTTTCTGTTATTCACCTTCAAAATCTTTTCATCTCGACTTTCTGTTATTCACCTTCAAAATCTTTTCATCTTGACTTTCTGTTATTCACCTTCAAAATCTTTTCATCTTGACTTTCTGTTATTCACCTTCAAAATCTTTTCATCTTGACTTTCTGTTATTCACCTTCAAAATCTTTTCGTCTTGACTTTCTGTTATTCATCTTCAAAATCTTTTCATCTTGACTTTCTGTTATTCACCTTCAAAATCTTTTCGTCTTGACTTTCTGTTATTCATCTTCAAAATCTTTTCATCTTGACTTTCTGTTATTCACCTTCAAAATCTTTTCATCTTGACTTTCTGTTATTCACGTTCAAAATCTTTTCATCTTGACTTTCTGTTATTCACCTTCAAAATCTTTTCATCTTGACTTTCTGTTATTCACCTTCAAAATCTTTTCGTCTTGACTTTCTGTTATTCATCTTCAAAATCTTTTCATCTTGACTTTCTGTTATTCACCTTCAAAATCTTTTCGTCTTGACTTTCTGTTATTCACCTTCAAAATCTTTTCATCTTGACTTTCTGTTATTCACCTTCAAAATCTTTTCATCTTGACTTTCTGTTATTCACCTTCAAAATCTTTTCATCTTGACTTTCTGTTATTCACCTTCAAAATCTTTTCATCTTGACTTTCTGTTATTCACCTTCAAAATCTTTTCATCTTGACTTTCTGTTATTCACCTTCAAAATCTTTTCGTCTTGACTTTCTGTTATTCACCTTCAAAATCTTTTCATCTTGACTTTCTGTTATTCACCTTCAAAATCTTTTCATCTTGACTTTCTGTTATTCACCTTCAAAATCTTTTCATCTTGACTTTCTGTTCTTCATCTTCAAGATCATTTCTTCGTCTTGACTTTCTGTTATTCACCTTCAAAATCTTTTCGTCTTGACTTTCTGTTATTCACCTTCAAAATCTTTTCATCTTGACTTTCTGTTTTTCACCTTCAAAATCTTTTCGTCTTGACTTTCTGTTATTCACCTTCAAAATCTTTTCATCTTGACTTTCTGTTATTCACCTTCAAAATCTTTTCGTCTTGACTTTCTGTTATTCACCTTCAAAATCTTTTCATCTTGACTTTCTGTTATTCACCTTCAAAATCTTTTCATCTTGACTTTCTGTTATTCACATTCAAAATCTTTTCGTCTTGACTTTCTGTTATTCACCTTCAAAATCTTTTCATCTTGACTTTCTGTTATTCACCTTCAAAATCTTTTCGTCTTGACTTTCTGTTATTCACCTTCAAAATCTTTTCATCTTGACTTTCTGTTATTCACCTTCAAAATCTTTTCATCTTGACTTTCTGTTCTTCATCTTCAAGATCTTTTCTTCGTCTTGACTTTCTGTTATTCACCTTCAAAATCTTTTCATCTTGACTTTCTGTTATTCACCTTCAAAATCTTTTCATCTTGACTTTCTGTTATTCACCTTCAAAATCTTTTCGTCTTGACTTTCTGTTATTCACCTTCAAAATCTTTTCATCTTGACTTTCTGTTATTCACCTTCAAAATCTTTTCATCTTGACTTTCTGTTATTCACCTTCAAAATCTTTTCATCTTGACTTTCTGTTATTCACCTTCAAAATCTTTTCATCTTGACTTTCTGTTATTCACCTTCAAAATCTTTTCATCTTGACTTTCTGTTATTCACCTTCAAAATCTTTTCGTCTTGACTTTCTGTTATTCACCTTCAAAATCTTTTCATCTTGACTTTCTGTTATTCACCTTCAAAATCTTTTCATCTTGACTTTCTGTTATTCACCTTCAAAATCTTTTCATCTTGACTTTCTGTTATTCACCTTCAAAATCTTTTCATCTTGACTTTCTGTTATTCACCTTCAAAATCTTTTCGTCTTGACTTTCTGTTATTCACCTTCAAAATCTTTTCATCTTGACTTTCTGTTATTCACCTTCAAAATCTTTTCATCTTGACTTTCTGTTATTCACCTTCAAAATCTTTTCATCTTGACTTTCTGTTATTCACCTTCAAAATCTTTTCGTCTTGACTTTCTGTTATTCACCTTCAAAATCTTTTCCTCTTGACTTTCTGTTATTCACCTTCAAAATCTTTTCATCTTGACTTTCTGTTATTCACCTTCAAAATCTTTTCATCTTGACTTTCTGTTCTTCAGCTTCAAGATCTTTTCCTCTTCTTGATTTTCTGTTGTTCTTCTTCTAAGTCTTTTCTTAGTCTTGGGTGTCTATTCTTCGTCTTCGATATATTTTCTTTTGTTTTTCTATTTCCCCTGTTCTACTCTCTTCTTTGCCTTTACTGTTTCATTTCCATATCCAAGTACTCAGTCCTGGAATGCATCGTCCAGTCAATCCCACATTGCGTGCAGTGACGGCTCCAGTCAGCTGCTTCTGGGAAGACATTGCCCGCTTTATGAGTGAGCAGACAGGAAGCAGCTGGCGCTTCAATTATTGTATGTAATCAAAACTGATCTTTGAGATTCACATCCTTGCAAGCTCATCTCTATAACCTTTTACGACCATCTTAAGGCTCTGCCACTGGTTTTCAACATCACAAACCTACGTGAGGCAACACTTTTGTAAATTTTTCTATTATAAATCTGGGAAGACGAAATCCTTCACAAAATTTTTCCTACAGCAACTTTGTCTTGTACTTCATTTTTTCTATCTAAATTTTGGAACAGGATTACGCATTGTAAGACATTTAAGAATTTTGACAGTTGGAAAATTATCTAAAAACTTTCGTACTTGCTGGGCGCGAGACACACAAATAAACATTCACTGTTGTATAGTGAACCATTCCGAACACACGATCAGCATGAAAGAAATCCTCACTCGTACAGACTGCCAGAAAGCTTAACTTCCTTCCATAGGGAAGTATAGGTACAATTTTAAGATGGGAATTTCATAACAATGAAGCCTCTAGAAATAATTGTTATAGTTCAATTTAATGTAATTAAAAGGATAAACATTACTATACTACACGTGGCAGGGACTTGAAGATATTCCTGTGATTTCCTGTGACGTCTATACAGGAATTAGGGCCATGTGATTAGCATAAATACTTACAATTTAATTTAGACCTAACATTTTTTCCTGTGGCGACTGTATAAATGCTATAAAACGTTAAGTGGTAAAATAAAAATGCTAAATTTCTAATTTCAAAGTGCTAAAAATCAGTGTCTTCCGTTGAGGCTAGGAATTCAGAAATCCCAGACAAAATAACAATAATTCGGCCTTCACCTCCACTCAACCAGTAAAGGTAAAAAGGTAAAGGTATCCCCGTAACATGCCATGAAGGCACTTGGGGGGCATGGAGGTAGAGCCCCATGCTTTCCATGACCTCGGCACTAGAATGAGGTGGTGTGGTCGGCATCACGCTCTGACCGCCTGAGTGAACCTTGGGGCCGTTCTGAAAGTTTGGCAACGAGAAAAAATCCTGTCACCACCTGGGATCGAACCCCGGACCTTCCAGTCCGTAGCCAGCTGCTCTACCAACTGAGCTACCCGGCCACCTCCACTCAACCAGTATGATAGAAAATTACTACAGTGCTATGAATGTAACATAATTAGTACAATACAATACAATACAAAGCAATACAATATAATACATAATTAATATTATAATACAATGACAATTCTTTTCATCTTCACAACACCAATAAAATCTGTGAATTAGTTCCCAGTTCGTCCCAGAGCTATACCCGAGTTGGTTCCAGGTTGATTTCTCCTGTGTACTGCAATTGGTTCCCGCGCTAGATCAAGACAGAAAACATTTCCCTTCCCATTTTATACGACTTTGGCCTGTCAACTACTGTCTACAGTAGTAGGTAGGTGGCGTATACTGGTTAAAGGGTTTGGGCTACCGCTGACCCTATTATTACACAAAATATATCTAACAATTACTTTAATTTTAATTACTATGGTAAAACTAATAATACAAAATTATTACATTATGTTATATTATAAACTTTTTCTTTTGTAATTTCCTTGGGCTACCGCCGGTAGCCCCGGTAGCCCGCAAAATACGCCCGAATGTTTTGTGCTTGGCGGACACGCTGCGTCGAATAACTTCACAATTTTATTTCTGTACTGGTAAAAATTTGAAACAAACGTGTCGCAGGAATGCATATCTACTTACACTGCCATCAGAAAGCTTTTCCATCCAATCTTTCACAAAAGTTTCCTTTTGTTGCATTATCTTAGGCCTACATTTACTTTCACTCCTAAGCTTAATGCAAGTATCGCACTGAACCTCCTTCAGAGCATCTGCAAGTGCAAATATACTTGGGTGTGGTGCACGAAAGTGCGTATTAAGTTCACTGTGAAAAGATTCACAACAGTTGGTTGCTCGCTCTAAGGAAGAAGTAAACTCAACCCATATTGGAGGTGGATGCTCACTTGCTGGTCTAATATAAGTATGGAGGAGGTAATCAAAGAAATGGTCCAATCGATCGTCTATAGGTTTGACAGCCATTAAGTCATTAACAAAACAATCTTAAACTTCTTGAGGAGCCAATAAATGCAGTCCGAATATAGTTTTTAGAAGCTGACCAATTTCAGATTTCTTACTTTTAAATTCCGCACTCAAACCTAAGTATTGAATTTTCCTCCACCAAGATTGTGCAAGATGGAACCTACATTGAACATGCGGAACCAACTCACGTTGATGATATTTGAACATGGGGAACCAACTGACGTTGTTGATATTTTGTTTGGGAACCAACTGCAGAATAGCGAATAAAATAATAATAATAATAATAATAATAATAATAATAATAATAATAATAATAATAATAATAGTCATGCCTAAATTAAATTAAATTTTGAAACTCGATCACAATTATTATAACTTCAATATGACTGCGCCCGTAAGAAATCGTTTAGCCTTTCCTTGAAAGTGGTTATTGTCTGGCAGCCCCTAATCTTCTGAGGTAGAGAATTCCATTCACGGGGGACTGAGACAGTAAAAGAGGATGAGTAGTGGGATGTTCTATGGGCAGGAATTGCTAGGATCTGGCTCTCCTGTGACCTGGTGTTTAGATTGTGATTGGAGGATAAGTAGTTAAACCGGGAACGAAGATAATTTGGAGTAGAAATGTGGAGAACTCGAAACAGAAGAGAGGGCGAATGAAGTGTTGTACGGTTACTAAGTTGCAGCCAGGATAAAGATTTGAACGAGGGTGTAATGTGGTCAAATTTGTGAGCATTGCTGATGAATCTGACACTCATATTGTGCACACGCTGCAGCTTGTTCGAAAGGTCAGTTGTCAAGTCTGTAAGTATTACGTCGCAATAGTCAAACAGTGGTAGTACGAGGGTTTGCACTAAAGCCTGTTTTAATTCTGGCGGGAGGAAGTTTCTGAATGGGTTAAGAGAATGCATGGTATAGCACCACAGTCTACTATATACAGTCGCGAAGCTCAATATGTAGTAAAAATGCAAACATGGGTAGTTGCCCACCACTAGGATCGCTACTATCGCCTCATCATCGCAGATCTCTCTCCTAGCAGCCGACAAAATATGTTACACTTTCGTTGTCGTGTTCTTTTGGAAAAATTAACACCTTCCTTCCATTATTGAAATATTAAATGCATAAATTTAATTTATTATTTTAATGAAGTATATTAAATTCCACCACAAACTCGAAGATACCTGCAAGAAATAAGTTAATATAATTTTTGTTTGTGCAAAACGAACTGAAATTTACTATAATAGCTTCACTCATTCTAGATTATAGCGATAATTAACTATGAAACCAATAAATATTAATTTGCATTTCTCTTTACAACAATAATAATGGAAATATGAATTAATGGAGTAACTTACATGTACCGGTACTTGTAGTGTAGGCTTACGTAGTTAACAAAGTGGGATGAGGTTAAGCAATAATAATCACACCAGAATTGAAAATAAAACGTGATCAATAAATTTCATTAAAACAAACTTAACTTTTCTACGTCTTTAGTAAAATAACACATAAAAATAATAACAAAATTAATAGCTACAATTAAAAATATATCCTCTGAAAAAAAAGTAGACCTAACCTTTATTTCTCTGGAAATTTAGCAGCCCAAGTGACAGACCTTTAACCGGTATCTAATGTCCTTTCGGTTAGACTGAAACATTTCATTGTGAAATTTAAGGATATAATGTATTCTAACAGTCACAAAGAACTTCAAATTAACAGTTTTGTTTTTGCACAGCATTCTTGTGGAAACTCAGGAACCTTTCTGAATCTTTCGGAAATCGGAAAAAGGATAACTCTGGCCTCTTTTTCTTACTGTTGCTACAATTTATAGCACTACAAACGTCTCCTCCTTGTCCCATATTATTATTATTCCAATTATTATATTTTAGCCATTAACATTTTCATTACAACCAATAACGAACATTTCACAAGCATCAATGTGAAATACGCAACGAGCTAGCACTCGATAGAAATACGACACAGTCTAAAGTCGACCATGGACAGTCTATTGTTTCTAGTTGCTAACCGCTTGGAGCGCTTTATCACGAGATTTGCAAAAAAACACCTCAAGCTTCGCGACTGTATATAGTAGACTGTGATAGCACACTCAATGGGTCTGGTGTGCACATGTCTAAAGGCCCAATACACAGCAAGACTTTCCTGGAGGTGAAACTGCACAAACGTAAATCCACAGCAAATAGCCTTGTGTATGGACGAAAAGCATTAAAACTGTCGGCCTTGAGGTAAGTCTCCGCACTTCTGCAACTAGTTGAAACTTTTCGACTGTAAGCGCTCTCCTAATTAAGCGGTAGAAAACGTAAACACAGAAACAAACGATAGGATACTTCGAGATTTCCTCACTGTTTCGTTTATGCAGTCCTCTGTAGAGAAATGACGGAAAGCTATGAAAGTTCATATTCGAGGAAATGTTTTCATGTAACCTATATCTCTTAGATTTTATATAAATATTTGTTTATATGTTGTGACACTTACAACAGCAAACATACAGAGATGCTATTTAAGAATGGCGCTAATGAGTGTCTAATAAATTAACGCAGAACCATGGAGGAACAGTATTTCTCGAGTGATCGCGTTTCTGCAAGGGAAACTTCAACGCCCTCGTACGACTTCTTGGTGAACTATAAGTCTAGGGGAGAAGTTTGAGCATGTATGGAAAATCTTCTAATTCAGATATGCCCCCCGGAAGTAAGTCGGTACAGACAAGTCTTTGCGTGTACGGGGCCGGCGTTGATCCGGCTGATCACACTGAGTCCTGATTTTGAAGGGCGATAAAATCAATATGGCATTCAGAGAGCTGTCCCTAACAGAGGGCTCCAGGCAAATTACGCCGGTCATTTCTCGCCCACATTGATCAACTCTCCAGTAGAAAGCCCCGTTGAATGAACTTTACTCCCACTACTTGTGCACTACGTCAACGGAGAAACAATTGCCAGCGAGGAGAGAAGAGAAAAAATGTGTTTCGTTGTTCAGAGAAGACGTACATACAGTACATGCATCACGTTGTTAAGAGTACTTAACTGGCACCGGCACTCTTGATCGAGAGGTCGACGGGGTTCAAGCGAGTAGGCACCGAGACCTTGATCCGATAGTCAGGGCGTCGAATGTCCGAATTCCAGCTACATTCCGATGTGTCCTCGATGACCTCCAGATCACGATAGCCATTGTACCGAACTTACAGAATATTCTGCAATCAACTGGAATGGACACTGAATGAACTAGTACACTGTGACGGTAATGGCTTCATTCCTACTGCTGTTAATTTAGGGGGAGAGGATGTATTTTTTTTAACTTTTTTCCTGTTTGGTGTAAAATATTAATTTTTTGTATGTAGAGAGCTCATAACTGTCGCAACTCAAACAAATAAAAATATTTTGAAAAAAAAAAATATTTAGCGGCCCAAATTTGAAAAAAATATATATATCCAATGCAGGATTGTACTAAAAGCGATATACCTAAACCGTTTTTAAAGATAGATTCAAACAATTTTTGCAATGTATTTGCAAAAGCATGCTCTACAAACTGTCTGTAACAGAATTTTGATATTAGTCCCTATGTTTGTAAAATAAACAATTAAAATTTAATAACAATTTTCTGATTTAATTTCTTGCAAACAAACGGACGTATTTTTAAAATGCAATCAATTAACAAAATTCTGTTACAGAGAAAAGTTTCATAATAGTCTAAAGAATGTATGTTCTAAATTTCATGTATGTATCCTTAATAGTTCAGAAATTATATCCATTTTTGTCTGGCAATGTAGCAAAAAAAAAAAAATGAAGTTACTGGAAACCGATAAAAGCGGGCGTATGATTTAAAAATCCATAGCGCAGAAAGTTTAAAAATTACGTCTCAACATCTGATAAGGGCACAAATACCCACAAAATGTTATGCTATGCATTCCACACACATCACAGAGCATTTTAAAGATTTTTTTTTTAATTTACCATTTTTCACCAAAAAATACCATCCCCTCCCCTTAAACTATATGAGTACCATTCTTCCAATGCTGTTACGTCAGATTTTTGTCCAATATCCAAACTGTCATGACCATTTTGCTCATGCACCAATAGACTGTAAGATTCTATCGAGTTTTAACCAATCAAAGCCAACTATCAACTGCAATCTTCTCACATCTGGTGCGCATTTGTTTAATATCTTGTCGTAACTGATGTTCAGATGTTAAACATTTTCACTGTTTCCTTAACAATACAGCGGGCCGTGATATTGCGTGATGGCCGTGCTAGCAAATGTAAGTATTAAATATCTTAATTTATAATATAATCTGTTTCTGTATGTAATAAATTATTTATTAATATATATTCGGGAAATACTCTTATTCAAATATCACAACAGTTCTCATCTTATCGATAATTCACTAAATGAAAGTACCTAAATAAAATTTTTTAACCTCAAATATCTGTTTAATTTCGCTGTTTCACTAATCATAATTTCTACAGCTATTGTCAGATGTTTATCCATGAATTTCATATTGCAGGAGGCCAAGGTCATGCCGGCCAATTAAGTTACCAACTTAAATCTTATTTAATAGTAATATAATTATTTATTTATGATTCAATAATGGGTCATAAAATGTTTGGTCAAAACAGCGAAGAAAAGTTACATTTTCACTGCCAATATAGTAATGAATGTGTTATTTTTTTGCCAAAAGATTAATTAAACATGCCGCAAAGTTAAGAATGCATCACATACAGTACAACATTTCAGACGCCAAGCTTTACATTGCAATATTCTGTATGCATTTGTTTCAAGTTAGCTAACAGTCATTCATGTGAGATCTGAACTCCTTACGTTAAATGCTAGCAGTATTCGTCCCATTGGCTGAAGTAGTGATATATGGTATCAGCTCATAGTAACAGAAGAACAGAAACGTTTCGGATTATCAACAAAATTCCAATGCTGCACATTGGAAACAAATGAAGGGCAAAGAAGAGATAACAACTGAAGATTTATGTCTGCGGGCAACGCTCGACACTATCCACGTCTTCCACAAGCAGATCGCATTCTAGAAAGTTCGTTAACTTGTAGACAGAGCTGATATGGTTGCTAGTCCTCAGAGAACACAACCCTGACTTGTTAACAGTAAATAGTAATGCGTCCCACTAGAGTATTTACACTGCTGACAATTGATAAAGTTCGGAGCAATAAGATCAATCAGAAACACACATTTAAGATAATATAAAAACATAAACAAAGTCAAATGAATAATTTCAAGGGAAAAATTGTTCCGGGGCCGGCTATCGATCCCGGAACAATTTTCCCTTGAAATTATTCAAATCTGCTTTACACGGAGCTTCACCTGAAAGACTAGATTTGCAAAGTCAAATGAGTCTAATTATAAAGACAATATTCTTAAGAGTCCATTTTTCTTTTAGACAGAAGTTTATAAAATTAAATTTAGTATATAAACTTCGTTTTTAAAACTGAAATGATTCATTAATGTTAGGTATAGATGCTTGTTAATAAAATAATTGCATAGTCTTAGTTCGAAATTAGAGCTATGCCTCAGACCACATTCGGCATTACACTCAGGTTCAATTAGTGGAAAGAAATAGCTTATCTTCTTATATAATAAGTGTGATAGTTTGATGAATACTTGGTTTTGTTTCTGTGGTGTAAGAGAAGGCCCTATGGCCTTAATTCTGCCAGTATAAATAAATAAGGTGCGTCCTCAGGTTGCGGATCGAGGAGACGGCCTCCAGATATGGAGGATAGCTGTGAATATATTGACTGAGCAGTCGCGGACAGCCGATGAGGGGTGGTCTTCCAGCTTAGGGGTTGGGCGAAGGGCTAACAACCCATCACCGTAAAAAAAACAGCTTGTTACGAAACCTTCAAAAAAGCCTCTTTTATCATCCAGTCTGTTGTCAAAATGTCTGAAAGTTAGAATTTATAAAACAGTTATATTACCGGTTGTTCTGTAATGGTTGTGAAACTTGGACTCTCACTTTGAGAGAGGAACATAGGTTAAGGGTATTTGAGAATAAGGTGCTTAGAAAAGTATTTGGGGCTAAGAAGGATGAAGTTACAGGAGAATGGAGAAAGTTACACAACACAGAACTGCACGCATTGTATTCTTCACCTGACATAATTAGGAACATTAAATCCAGACGTTTGAGATTGGCAGGGCATGTAGCACGTATGGGCGAATCCAGAAATGCATATAGAGTGTTAATTGGGAGGCCGGTAGGAAAAACATTTGGGGAGGCCGAGACGTAGATGGGAAGATAATATTAAAATGGATTTGAGGGAGGTGGGATATGATGGTAGGGACTGGATTAATCTTGCTCAGGATAGGGACCAATGGCGGGCTTATGTGAGGGCGGCAATGAACCTTCTTGTTCTCTAAAAGCCTTTTGTAAGTAAATAATAATAATAATAATAATAATAATAATAATAATAATAATAATAATGGCATCATTATTCGGACCGTCATACAAAGATGGCTGCACTTGCATAAGAGCTCTTGTAGGTGTTACCGACCCCCGCAACTCTGTTACAAAACAAAGATCATGAGCTACAACAAAAGAAATGCGGAGACTTGCAGGCAGTGACGTCACGTGGTGGTGTGGGACGTGACCGGCATCATCGCGGAGAGCATTGTGTCTCATTGAAGAGCCACCAGATAAATCTGTCCTTCGTCAGGCTTATCATTCCTTTCGTCACCCAACGCATATTCAGAACTTCCGTTCCAGTGTCCCGACAGTTCCGTATAGTTGGAAAATGCAAAAAATGAATATTGCAACACAATATTTTGGGCACTGGTCAGCAGTATTCATTTTTGCACCGTAAGTAATGTCATTAATTTCAGGAGGTTATTCTTTGAGATAGTTGAAACAAAAAAGTTTAATACAGTTTTGCTCGTTTTTCCTTCCTTTACGAGATAAAAATTGTTTTATATTAAACATTTCATAGCGTGTTTGAGTGAATTCCCAATATGCTCAGTCAATTTAAGACTATGTATCTGTGAAAATAAAGAAAAAAAAAACATTAAACAACGGAAATTTTGTTTTTAACTCTAAAAAATAAAATAATGTTTCAGTTTTCTAAATCTGTGCTTATTTTGACTGTATGACAATTTAAAGTCCCTCAAGACGAATTTAAAGGGACCAGCAGTGCGTGGAGCTGCAGCGCTTTAGACTGACACTCAGCTGCCTTTCTGACAGACTTTGTTCTTCATTCTAACAATTTTTACTTTTCATTCAGTTCATATTCCGTGCTGTTATGTAGGAGAAAAATGTGTGTGGTAAACCTGCATAGAAAGGAAGGTTACTTACTTGCTTTTAAGGAACCCGGAGGTTCACTGCCGCCCTCACATAAGCCCGCCATTGGTCCCTATCCTGAGCAAGATTAATCCAGTCTCTATCATCATATCCCACCTCCCACAAATCCATTTTAATACTATCTTCCCATCTACGTCTCGGCCTCTCTAAAGGTCTTTTTCCCCAATAACACTCTATATGCATTTCTGGATTCGCCCATACGTGCTACATGCCCTGCCCATCTCAAACGTCTGGATTTAATGTTCCTAATTATGTCAGGTGAAGAATACAATGCGTGCAGTTCTGTGTTGTGTAACTTTCTCCATTCTCCTGTAACTTCATCCCTCTTAGCCCCAAATATTTTCCTAAGCACCTTATTCTCAAACACCCTTAATCTCTATTCCTCTCTCAAAGTGAGAGTCCAAGTTTCACAACCATACAGAACAACCGGTAATATAACTGTTTTATAAATTCTAAAGGAAGAGTATCGATGATATATTATATCATATACATAGAGTACTATTTCGTTACCTCCATTTTCTAATCTTCAACATTTTGTAACATTGAAAATTCTCTAATGAATGCATTTATGAATGAATGTACAGAAGCCCACAAAGGATGTGAAGTAGACTATCTGTTCTCTTCTGCTATTGAAAGTATTCAAAGCACCATGCGTTGAAGATGTGACATGTGTTAAAAAATTGAAAAATTAATAACTGAAAGGGTAAATATTTGTTATCAGAAAGTAATTATAAAAATATGAAAAGCATGTGTCGCATTTTACATACATCAAACAGGAATGAATTAAATATAAATTTAAAGAAAAATTATGTAAACTTCGAAAATTGAGACAATTATAATTCAGTAATAAAAAAAAAATTAATAATTGTGAGTAAACTACTTCGAATATGAAAATGAAAATTTGTGTCCTGCATGTCCACATTGTAGGAAATATGTGGCAAAAGTTTCAGATTAATTGGTGTAAAATGTAGAAGTTAGAAATTGCAGAGCCCCTTAGCTTTAAGAGAGCTGTGTATTATGATAATAAATGACTGAAAGAAATTTAGTTTTGTCCTTTAAATGTGCAGAAATTTGGTCGAAATAAATGTAATATTGAAAAATTCCTTTGCAGAACGAAAAGTTACATTTGTTTGGATAAAATTTGTATTTGCCATCGTATGTGTCGATAAATTCTACGTGCCTTAAATCCACGGTTTCACTGGAGCCTATCCGCGGCAGCGGGGTCTGAACCCACAGCCCGCTCCACTTGGTCAATTGACTCGGCAGATTCTGAACTGGTTTGCGCGCTATTTCGGACGCACTTCAACTGTTTTCATTAGCGTACATTATACTTCTCGTAAATATTTTATAGGCGGCCATCACAATTTGCATACCGCTCCCATGGGGTGTGTATATTTAGCCGCCATGCCAGTAAACAAAGGAAAGTCGCTACTTGCACCAACGAGTTCGGCTTGACCTTGCACCCACCGCGAGCAGAAGAATGTCATGTTATTGGAGCAACAAGCTGCAACACTGCTTAAACATTTGCAATATGCAAATCTGGCTTTCAGGTATAGCTGCCTTGTATAATTTCAAGGGAAAAATTGTTCCGGGGCCGAGTATCGAACCCGAGATCTTTGGCTGAGAGCGCCAACGCTCTACCGATCGAGTTACCCAGGAACTGTACCAGACACCGTGACAAAATGTTTTCCTTTTATATCCACATACCTCAAGTGGGCTGACAAGACGTCAAAGACCCAACATTGAGTGCACACAAACTACGTGACTTGAATTATTGCGGTTTTCTGTAAATGAACCTACTTACTTACTTACTGGCTTTTAAGGAACCCGGAGGTTCATTGCCGCCCTCACATAAGCCCGCCATTGGTCCCTATCCTGAGCAAGATCAATCCAGTCTCTATCATCATATCCCACCTCCCTCAAATCCATTTTAATATTATTTTCCATCTACGTATCGGCCTCCCCAAAAGTCTTTTCCCTCCGGCCTCCCAGCTAACACTCTATATGCATTTCTGGATTCGCCCATACGTGCTACATGCCCTGCCCATCTCAAACGTCTGGATTTAATATTCCTAATTATGTCAGGTGAAGAATACAATGCGTGCAGTTCTGTGTTGTGTAACTTTCTCCATTTTCCTGTAACCTCTTCCCTTTTAGCCCCAAATATTTTCCTAAGCACCTTATTCTCAAACACTCTTAACCTCTGTTCCTCTCTCAAAGTGAGAGTCCAAGTTTCACAACCATACAGAACAACCGGTAATATAACTGTTTTATAAATTCTAACTTTCAGATTTTTTGACAGCACACTGGATGATAAAAGCTTCTCAACCGAATAATAACAGGCATTTCCCATATTTATTCTGTGTTTAATTTCTTCCCGAGTATCATTTATATTTGTTACTGTTGCTCCCAGGTGTTTGAATTTTTCCACCTCGTCAATGGATAAATTTCCAATTTTTATAATAATTCCATTTCGTACAACATTCCCGTCACGAGACATAGTCATATACTTTGTATTTTCGGGATTTACTTCCAAACCTATCTCTTTACTTGCTTCAAGTAAAATTCCCATGTTTTCCCTAATCGTTTGTGGATTTTCTAACATATTCACGTCTCTGTTAATGAACAGAGAGGGGCCCAGTTTTGTGAGTCCTACTTCTTCATAACAGAGACAAAGTGACTCAACATCTAAGCATATCAGAGAAGTGTTATAAAACAGAATCCGATTTGACAACCCAGGCACATTTGACTTACAAATCCTTTGTCAGAGTTGCAGGTGGCCAGCTGCGATAACAGGTTCGACTTCCAGGAATCGAGGCCTTTGTACTGCAGTGAAGACTTTACAAGCAGCCTATTTTGTTTAATGAACAGATGCCATTTAAATGTTTAATACAGACCAGATTGGCCGGGAACAGGATTATTTCACCTGTAGCGACATCCACAACTCCTTTTCTTCGCCGAGGCTATGAACCGGCGATCAGCGAATCACGGCGGCCGCAAGGCCATGGAGAGCCACTCTAATGAGGGCTAAGTGCACAGACGGTGCTTGGCTCGTTATGACGTCACGATATTCATACCACAGGCGGCGCAGTCCGTTTGCTGGAGCGAGAGTAGAATAATCAGCAATATTAAATTTATTATTTCCGCGGAAATCTGGAAATAAACTTGGCAGCATCACAGTGAGCGAACAAAGAAGGACAGGTCAGTTAATGTGGAACAACACAAGACCATGGGCATAACTAACTCCTAGCTCTTCAGAACTTATTACGCAGGCACATGCTCTCTTTCGACTTACACCGCAGTATAAGAAGAATCAGTAGGGACAACTCTTGTCGGCACCTTTGATGTTGTTGGTACTAAATTCAAGCTCAGTAAGGTCTAGTTCTCAATGAATCCAACTATGTCGCTAGTATCTTTTTTTTTAGTAGGCTATTTTACGACGCTTTTTCAACATCTAGGTTATTTAGCGTCTGAATGAGATGAAGGTGATAATGCCGGTGAAATGAGTCCGGGGTCCAACACCGAAAGTTACCCAGCATTTGCTCATATTGGGTTGAGAGAAAACCTCGGAAAAAACCTCAACCAGGTAACTTGCCCCGACCGGGAATCGAACCCGGGCCACCCGGTTTCGCGGCTAGACGTGCTAACCGTTACTCCACAGGTGTGGACTCGTTAGTATCAAACCACTATCAAAATATTAGTGAAATATTTATTTATTTATTTTATTGGTCAGTAATACGAATAAGCTTGTATGTATATTATCTATCATTAATATTATGTCGCTAGGAAGTCAAAATACTTATATCCATTGTTGACGTTCATGTTCGCACTCCACCGCAACGGACGCCATGATGTGTTATGTTGTACTTGGATCAGTTTCACCAACATAAGCCTCAAACAGTGACTTGAACGTTAGCGTCAATTAGTGAATATTTTCATGATGATTGCATACGGAAGTAATTATTATTATGGTTGTATTGCCATTCCTTTGCCTCATGGCTTTAAAATTGTTAAAAGATGAGTAATGAATGTTTTCAGTTAATATTAAATTATGCCAGCCTGTCGTAGATGGAGATCCACCTGGTGGAGGTTCCAGATAATATACCCGGTTTCGTGACATGCGCACTCAGAATTTGTTCCCACGAAATGGCTCAGGTGTCTTTACTGTATGTGCTCTATACTGCGCTTACACAGGATGAAGTCCATGCTTCAAACGTGGAGATGAGGATTTGGAATCCTCTTTACTGAGGTCAGGTTGAAATCTCCATCTCACATTAAGGTACTTATTCCATCATGAAATTCCGGACTACATTTCCAGAACTAGTCCAAGAGGTCCTATGTTAGATCCTCTTTTCGGCCACTTCCTTCCACCAGAATGAGGCAACTGGCTTAGATTAAATGTTATGGTTTATTTAACGACGCTCGCAACTGCAGAGGTTATATCAGCGTCGCCAGATGTGCCGGAATTTTGTCCCGCAGGAGTATTTTACATGCCAGTAAATCTACTGACATGAGCCTGTCGCATTTAAGCACACTTAAATGCCATCGATCTGGCTCGGGATCGAACCCGCAACCTTGGGCATAGAAGGCCAGCGCTATACCAGCTCGCCAACCAGGTCGACCCTGGCTTGGATTTCACTTCATACTTCGAAGACATGTTAAGTATTATTATCGTCCCTTAAAATTAATCGCATTCCGTAGGGTCTGAACCAGCGAACTTCGGAATCAATGGTAAGCATGATACCACAGAATGGTGTGGAACTCCAGTACAATACTTCCTGCCGGGGATCGAACCCGGGTCCATTGTTTAGGAGTTGCCTGTTGACAAAGCTGTGGAGTCCAGTTGAGGTGTCGGCACGTGGTGGGGACTGAACCCTGTGCCCCACAAGATTGGCATTGCCAGTAGCTTTCTATTACACAAGATAGTCAGCATCTAAGTTCAATGTGGGAGAAAAATGACCCACAAATTTCGCCTTGGGCCCTACATCAGTAACACACATTTGCAAAAAAATATTTTCTCAACTTCACTCCTTGTTCCATATGATAGAATTTCTACCACTTAGTCTAAAAAGAATCTTATTCAGACGCTTGTAATGCCCCATTTTGATTATTGCGATTCCTTGTTAACTAATGTAAGTTCACTCTTAGCTGAGAGACTACAACGTGTTCATGATGTGTGCATATGATTCATCTGCAATACTCGTAAATTTGACCATATAACACCTTCCCTCCAGTTACTTTCATGGGTGCGTCTGAAAGGAACGAAGAACAATACATTCACTGTCTCTTCTGTTTAGAATCATGCATATTTCTACTCCGAATTATCTGTTATCGCGCTTTCAATTTCTTACAACTCTTCGAAACCGACATCAAGCACTTCTTTCTATCCCTCATCATAGAACGTCTTTCTACTCATCTTCCTATACTGTAGAAATACCTCGCCTCTGGAATTCGTTACCTAATGACGTCAGGGACTGCAGGATTTTATCACAATTCAAAATTAAATTGGAAAATTTTGTCTTAGTTAATGTTTTTAGGTATTGCTAGAAGTACTGATTTGTGTTTTTTTTTTCTTTTTCTTTTTTAATCTAGATTAAAATTGCAAGTTTCTTGTTTATGTTAGTTAATTAGTTAGGATACAATTAATTATGATACTTAATCACTCATTTAAAGTTTGTGTGACTGCAACCTGTGTATATTTTTGTGTGGCTTTACTTTGTTTATAGTGTTTTTTTCTCTCCCTCTTTATTTCTTGTGTAGCTTTACTTTGTATATAGTGTATTTTTTTTCTGTTTATTTCTATTATTGTATTTGTATTCCTGGTGTTGTTGAAGAGAAGGCCTGATGGCCTTAACTACACCAGAATAAATAAATAAATACATAAATAAATAAATAAATAAATAAGGTAAAACTACGACATGAGCTGATCTCAGCTTTAGAATAATTTATTGTATCGTTCTTCAAACCCATCGCCCCTCGAACGGCTGGCACAGCAAGTATAAGATTATCATGTGACTTGCTTGTGTAATGAAAATCTGGAGGGAATCCACTTAAAACGATGGCACTACCGGAATTCGAACCAAGTCCTCTCTAAACGTGCCTTTCATTTAATTAAAGCAGGTGTAGTGAACGTGCAAATTACCAACAGATGCGCGAGTTATTGCAGCACAACAGGTCTGGCAGCTGGGTGCGAGAGTTCGCTTCCCAAACAAGTTTCCGATATCTGTGAGCAGGGATTAACTCAGCTGGGCACAATCAAGGGCTGCGTGGGCAACCAACTCATCGCGGTTGCAGCATCACAAAGACTTCCAAACCGCAACTCTTCGTCAGCCGCGGTTTTTGCCACCCCTTAAAACTGTGATTGCCCTGAAACTTGGTGGCGGGCTTCCAACAACAATCCATACGGATTGAGGACTGCTGTAAACAAAGGCTTAGCAGCTTCTAAATCGGCAGGTGATCCAATCCGTGGACATTTCTAATTATCGACACAGCTGTTGAGAATTCCGCAATCTGCATGCATGAATACGCTAATCCAGTTCGCGTCACGTGAGGTGCGCTGCAGGTATTATCCACAGACGTTTCGACAATTCAGTTACTTTACCAGGAAATGAGTCCCCTTAATAGATTTACGATCTATGACGTCCAAGCTCAGCTAACTTTGCAACGATGAATATTCATAAATTGTAGCTTACAGTTCAATTGTATGTAAGCCTTAACGTGACTATTATCCTTTGACGAGGTGGAAAAATTCAAATATCTTGGAGCAACAGTAACAAATATAAATGATACTCGGGAGGAAATTAAAGACAGAATAAATATGGGAAATGCCTGTTATTATTCGGTTGGGAAGCTTTTATCATCCAGTGTGCTGTAAAAAAATCTGAAAGTTAGAATTTATAAAACAGTTATATTACCGGTTGTTCTTTATGGTTGTGAAACTTGGACTCTGACTTTGAGAGAGGAACATAGGTTAAGGATGTTTGAGAATAAGGTGCTCAGGAAAATATTTGGGGCTAAGAGGGATGAAGTTACACGAGAATGGAGAAAGTTACACAACGCAGAACTGCATGCATTGTATTCTTCACCTGACATAATTAGGAACATTAAATCCAGACGTTTGAGATGGGCAGGACATGTAGCACGTATGGGCGAATCCAGAAATGCATGTAGAGTGTTAGTTGGGAGGCCGGAGGGAAAAAAGACCTTTGGGGAGGCCGAGACGTAGATGGGAAGATAATATTAAAATGGATTTGAGGGAGGTGGGATATGATGGTAGAGACTGGATTAATCTTGCTCAGGATAGGGACCAATGGCGGGCTTACGTGAGGACGGCAATGAACCTCCGGGTTCCTTAAAAGCCAGTATGTAAGTATTTCGCTCACGTACCAATACACCAAAGCAGTGTAAGAATCTACTGTGAGTTTTAGGCAATCAAAGCCAACTTTCAACTGCAATCTTGACGCACCTGATGCGCATTTGTTTAATGTCTTGTCGCACCTGATGTTCATCGTTTCCTTAACAATACAGTGGGCCGTGATATTGCGTGATGACCGTGCTAGCAAATGTAGGCATTACATATTTTAATTTATAACATAATCTGTTTCTGTATGTTATAAACGTACTTCTCATTATATCTCCGAAATAGTACTTTTCAAATAGGGCTATTACAATAGTTGTCATCTTGTCGATAATTCATTAAATGGAAGTAGGCCTACCTAGTTCAAAATAAAATCTTATAACCTCAAATATTTGTTTAATTTTGCTGTTTCACTAATCATAATTTCTACAGCTGTTGTCAACTGTTTATCGTGAATTTCATATTGCAGGAGGCCAAGACCATGCCGGTCAATGAAATATATTAAGTTAGCAACTTAAATATCTTATTGATAGTAATATAATAATTTTGTTACTTACTTACTGGCTTTTAAGGAACCCGGAGGTTCATTGCCGCCCTCACATAAGCCCGCCATCGGTCCCTATCCTGAGCAAGATTAATCCAGTCTCTATCATCATATCCCACCTCCCTCAAATCCATTTTAATATTTTCTTCCCATCTACGTCCCGGCCTCCCCAAAGGTCTTTTTCCCTCCGGCCTCCCAACTAACACTATATGCATTTCTGGATTCGCCCATACGTGTACATGCCCTGCCCATCTCAAACGTCTGGATTTTATGTTCCTAATTATGTCAGGTGAAGAATACAATGCGTGCAGTTCTGTGTTGTGTAACTTTCTCCATTCTCCTGTAACTTCATCCCTCTTAGCCCCAAATATTTTCCTGAGAATCTTATTCTCAAACACCCTTAACCTATGTTCCTCTCTCAAAGTCAGAGTCCAAGTTTCACAACCATAAAGAACAACCGGTAATATAACTGTTTTATAAATTCTAACTTTCAGATTTTTGGACAGCAGACTGGATGATAAGAGCTTCTCAACCGAATAATAACAGGCATTTCCCATTACGCGCTCGCGAATTATCGATACGCTGACAACTCTTGATAGCTACATTACAGCAGTTCACAGACCAGACAGATGGCACGACAAAGATCACTTTCGTCGCATCGGGGATGCCACAATGTATATTTGCGCGAAAATATTACATTCGATATTTGGAAAAAAAAAAATGCTTAATTTTTATATTTCACATAATTAAGCCTAAAAAATGTGACTTGTTATTGTTTTCATAGCATATTATTTTTGCGCAAAAATAAAATGTGTGGATGTAGGCATTAAGGTAGTATTTTGTAAAGTTGATGTATGTCACACGGTGCAAATATCTACAAAAATCTTGCCCCAGGGAAAACAACGCAGTTTCATCCCACATCACGCGGCTTCTCATCACAGCGTCATGGGTTCGCTGCCGGACAGTTTCCTGTCAGCATGTCATTCCACCTTCCCCCATCGTCTGTTATAAACTGAACACTCTGAAGCTCCGTGGCGCAGAGGTTGCCGGTTGTACACGTGTCTGTCGGATCTATTTCTACCCGACACGTGCTGCCCGGAGTATTGTCATAGGTCCAGTCATCGGATATTCCAAGTACGTTATATGGTAGTGCAGATATCCTTTAAATAGGGATTCAGGTCGTCATTGTCATCATTCAGTCAGCACTACAGTCTACAGAGGAACAGATGATCTTAGCAACAAAGAACACAATGCACGAGTTAAGGGGAGAGGATGGTATTTTTGATGACAAATGACTAAATTAAAAAAAAAAAAATCTTTAAAATACTCTGTGATGTGTGGATCGCCATTTTTAAACTTCCTGCATTATGGATTTTTAAATCACTCGCCCACTTTTATTGTTGTTTCCGGTAAATTAAATTTTCAAAAAAAAATTTTTTTCTTGAAAATACCCTTTGATATGCGTTGAATGCATTGCATAACATTTTGTGGGTATTTGTGCCCTTATCGGATGTTGAGACGTCATTTTTAAACTTCCTGCGCTATGGATTTTTAAATCACACGCCCGCTTTTATCGGTTTCCAGTAACTTCATTTTTTTTTTTTTTGCTACATTGCCAGACAAAATGAATATAATTTCTGAACTATTAAAGATACATGCATGAAATTTAGAACACACATTCTTTAGAATATTAGGAAACGTTTCTCTGTAACAGAATTTTGTTAATTGATTTCATTTTAAAAATACGTCCGTTTGTTTGCAAGAAAGGAAATCAGAAAATTGTTACTAAATTTTAATTGTTTATTTTACAAACGTAGGGACTAATATCAAAATTCTGTTACAGACAGTTTGTAGAACATACTTTTGCAAATACATTGCAAATCTGTTTGAACCTATCTTTAAAAACGGTTCAGATATATCGGTTTTAGTACAATCCTGCATTGGGGTTTTTTTTTTTTCAAATTTGGGCCCCCCAATAATTTTTTTTTCAAAACATTTTTATTGGTTGAGTTGGCACAGCTATGAGCTCTCTACATACAAAAAATTAATAACTTACACCAAATAGGAAAAAAGTTGTAAAAGGTACCATCCTCTCCCCTTAAAGAAACGAGCTGAAATAATACAATTCACCCCACCTGTGATATTACTTCATATTTTTAAATCGTCATAAAGAGTATAAATGTCAAACATCTTTGATAAATGTGTCTCGCTCGAGGTTTTCGCCTCGAACGAGAATCTATTCCAGTGTGTGGACGTCCGTTAGAATGCAGGTTATCAATCTTTGATTTTTTTCGCTAGCGAGATCTCTTCAAGCCTGTAACGGGCCTGAGGCCTGTAACACACTTGAAGAGTTTTCGCCAGCGAGAAATGTGTTGCGAGAAAGAGGCGAAGAGCCTTCCTCCACACACTTGGCGAGTTCTCGCTATCACAGATCACACCTCGCTATGATCAGCTATGCACTGCCTTCATGCAGAAAGCATTTTTCTGATTATAGTAATCACTCGTTAGGGGAAATATTATAGGTTATGTATTTACGTATATTGTCGTACTTAAATATATAACCTGTAAGTATATTGTTGTACTTTACAAATTACATACGAACGCTATGTTGAATGTAAGTATTCAGATGATGAGGAAATGGAGTTACATGAACATATTTTGTTAATGAAAAGAAGAATTAGGCCTAAAATTAAAGCCAGAAATATCTGAAAGTCACATTGTATCTTACGAAAGTAAGGGCGAGTTTTGGACACTGGTTTCAATTTGAATGATGATACTTTTAGGCGTTATTTCAGGTTGAATGGACCTCAGTTTTTTGCCATTCATGATATGATAGAGAATTCTTTGCTATGTTCTGATTAAAATTACGTAAACTGTCAAGACATATAGATACATTATTTCAAATGTTTAATCAATACTATTTAATCATCATAAAAATAAAATATAGCCCTATTTATTTTCAGATAATCTGATATTTGTCTCCAGATTTCTTCTTTAAGTTTCGTGTTTTTATAGGTTTCATCCAGTGTATCATATAAATAGGTCTACGGGTGACATCGTACAAGTTCGATAAGTTTCTGACTGCAATTATCAACCATCTTTCCTCATTTTCAAATAAAAACAATACAATTCATCGCCACCTGTGATATCTTTTTCTATATTCAATCGTCATAAAGAGTATAAATGTCAAACATCTTTGATAAACGTGTCAAGAAAATTCTCTGAGCTACCGATTCCAGCAAGAAACTTGCGCGAGGTTTTTACCTCGAACGAGAATCTCTTCCAGTGTGTGGACGTCCATTTGAATCCATGTAATCATTTTTTTTAATTTTCTCGCAACACATTTCTCGCTGGCGAAAACTCTGCAAGTGTGTTACGGGCCGAACTTAGGCTGTTCGTACTCTATCGTCCAGTTACTCTGTGCAGACGTCCGATAATTTTATTTACAAACTATTCATCAAAATCAGATGAATTAATTAATTGTTTATAAGCGAGCTGATGTGTTTGCGCGATGGCCTCTTGTCAACAAGGTCGCGACCCCATCACTATGGAAGCTCCGATGCTGTGCATCCGACTGCAGCCGAAAGCAAAACGAGCGGCTGGACATTTCAGCTGTGAGCGGTCATATTTGAGTCCACACCGCAACTTGCATAATAGTCCACGTTCCTGCGTTTTGCTGTTGTCTTGTCCAATTCTGTCCCTTGTAGGCTTGCCCTGCTCACACAGCTTCTGACATGACGTCATTTATTTCTCCTATCCTAAACCTGCTCACCTTTATCGTGAATGAATTAACTAAACCGAAAAAAAAAAAAAAAAACTTACTTTCACTAAGTATTGCATGCGGTCAATAATACAGTGTAACCATGGCAACAATAAACGTAAGATACAATGTTCAGTTCAATTGCTTTTTTTTGTTCGTGTGTATTTTTAACGCCTTTCATAATATTCTTCTCATTTTGCTGTTACTAAGAAATGTTAATTCAAAAATACGTTTACTCGAATGTCATTTATTTATTTATTTATTTATTTATTTATTTACTTCTTTCTGTATTTATTCTGGTGTAGTTAAGGTCGGTAGGCCTTTTCTTCCAAACCACCAGAAATACAAATCCAATAATAAACAAAATCAAACTATAAACAAAGTAAAGTCACACGGAAATACATACAGGCTACAGCCACGCAAACTTTAAATGAGGGATTAAGTATCATAATTATATCCCAGTTAATCAATAAGGTTAAGATAATTATATTAATTACTTACTTACTTACTGGCTTTTAAGGAACCCGGAGGTACATTGCCGCCGTCACATAAGCCCGCCATTGGTCCCTATTCTGAGCAAGATTAATCCATTCTCTATCATCATATCCCACCTCCCTCAAATCCATTTTAATATTATCTTCCCATCTACGTCTCGGCCTCCCCAAAGGTATTATCCCACCTCCCTCAAATCCATTTTAATATTATCTTCCCATCTACGTCTCGGCCTCCCCAAAGGTATTTTTCCCTCCGGCCTCCCAACTAACACTCTATATGGATCTCTGGATTCGCCCATGCGTGCTACATGCCCTGCCCATCTCAAACGTCTGGATTTAATGTTCCTAATTATGTCACGTGAAGAATACAATGCGTGCAGCAAGATAATTATATTAACGAATATAAACAAGAAACTTGTAATTTTAAATGTAGACAAGAAACACAAATAAATACATCTAGCAATACTTAAAAACTATGAAATAAGACAACATGTTTCAATTTCATTTTGAATTGTGATAATGTTCAGCAATCCCTGACGTCATTAGGTAAAGAATTCCAGAGACGAGGTATTTCTACAGTGTAGGAGGATGAGTATAAAGAAATTCTGCGATGAGAGATAGAAAGAAGTGCTTGATGTCGGTTTTTAACATTTTGATGCTTATTTGTTTCATAACCTTAGTTGTAAAAGTGAAGCAACAGTAGACCTTATTTTAACTTGTCGCTAAGCAACCGCACACTGACGATGATCAGCTGGATGTCACGGTTTATTATAACATACCAGCTTCACTAAAACACTCGGAGGTGCGCTAGTTGTCTTGCAACAGCACTGGAAGGTATTTCTGAAATCTGTTCCATCACTGTAGGAGATTATTAAATTACAAAGATTTCATCTGTTAAAAGGGGCTCGGCCACATTCAACTTTGGAGAGAACTGCGTGTAGCCTACCCAGCTAGGCTGGACACGGCTTGCGTCGCATTTCGTACTGGCACACTCGGTAGTGTCCTGCGATGTTCTAGCAACCAAGACATTAAAACTTCGTCTTATTTCACACAAAAAACTAATCGCAAGATGTGTGATAAAATCCTTAAGCGGATAAAATATAAAGGGATGGGAGTGGAGGACAGCGAATATATTATACCAAGGCGAACATCGGCGAATATCGAACTTGGCCATACTCGACAAACTTGAACCGAACATAGCGCCTGCAATGCACGACGCTGGCAGGAGTTCCTCATACAGCTATGTTACATGTAAATTTGTGAAAAAGACATTACATAGGCTATAGGGTACGCCCTATCTACTTATAAATTAATCAAATCCCTTAATCGATTTTATAGGATTTTTTTTTGTGGCAGCCAGAAAACGAAAGTTAATTTTCTGTTTGGTCGCATATCAAATTACTTAATTTATACAGGGTGATTCACGAGGAAAGGTAAAAAATTTTGGATACGATATCTTAGTCCATTTTGAGTGAAAAAGTTCATATGAACATAGGTCCGTTTTCGAACGATGGCGGAGCTAGATGCATATATTTTTTTTTTTTTTGGTGAAACGTCGGGCCCCAATGTGAATTAGTCGTTACCATA
Organism: Periplaneta americana; assembly: GCF_040183065.1. Lineage (NCBI taxonomy): Eukaryota > Metazoa > Arthropoda > Insecta > Blattodea > Blattidae > Periplaneta > Periplaneta americana. Next base: position 178,968,480 of record NC_091128.1, read on the forward strand.
TGCTGCTGACGTGAGACAAGATCACCGATGAATGACGTAACATTGGAATCTGCATTGTGAGCGATGTAGATAAGAGAAGAGAAACAAACCGGGTGATGGGGCATTACAAATGTCACAACAAATACGCTATCACTTATCGGTTCACAGCAGTTCAGTCAGCTACCTGCAGTACAGTAGTTATACAGGTACAGTTATCGAAAGTGTTAAGTTGTGTTTTTCAAGATGCCTTATAAATTTTCGACTGCAGAATACGCCGATATTGTGTATGTTTATGGTTTGTGCGATGGAAGTTCCTTGCGTGCCGTCGCTGAATATGAACGACGCTTTCTGAACAGAGTATTTACTGCCTATGGGGTTGGGTGTAAGACTTGGTATAGCAAAGGAAGGGGGAAACGAGAGAGGCGCTATTCGACCGTATTTTGGATGCGGCATAAAGACAGCCACGTGCAACTCTCCCGAGCGATGAGCGCGATTCACGCCCGAGCGCAACAGTGCATTGAAGCAGAAGGAAGTACCTTTGAAAATGTGCGAAAACATCGACATAAAGTTTAAATTTGTCCGTTACCTGTCTCTAAATGCGAGTTAGTACAATGGAATCTCAGAAGTTTTCGTGAAACCAAAGAGCCATATCTCCGTAACCGTTCGAAAACGGACCTATATTCATATAAACTTTTTCACTCAGAATGACTTCAGAATTCACATCCTAAATTTGTTACTTTTCCTCGTGAATCACTTTGTATACTTTGATGGCTGAGAAGAAACTGCCTACTGAAGGATGCACGGGAAGGAATGGTGAACGGGAGAAGAGTTAGGGGTAGAAGAAGATATCGGATGATATCAAAACGCGTTTTGAGAACGTGTAAGAAAGTATGTACCTTCGTGACTTTTTTTTATATTTTAATTTCAATTAAATGTACTAAAAATCACGAAACTCTTCTAGCTCAGCGGTAAAGCAGTTTCCGAATTCAATTTTGTGATTTTCAGAATCTTCTGCCACGCTTGTTTTAACCAGCGCGTTGCAGGAATAATAAACGTCACGTTTAAGCACTTCCTTCTTCCTTAAATCAAGTTACAAACTTATAAAACGCTCGACTTTGTGATAGTGTGGGCAGAAAGTTTAAGAGGTAAACAGTTTTAGCAATGTTTAGGAGCGCACTCACCTTTAGGTGACAAAAGCTGCTGTTTTTGCGTTACGAAAAAATTATTATAGTGTCGCCGATAAACTGATGATAAAGAGTGGCACCCGGTGCTATTCGTTCCCATGGAAACGCGAAATTTTTGTCTCCTTTATTTTTTAAGTTAAAGTTAACTTTCTTCAGAAAACAAACAAATGAAACTCTCGCAGAATGACAGTAAGAACGGTTTACGACCGGCCTCACAACATATGGCTTACTTCAAGGCAATCTTCTCGCCGATGCACTCAAGAGGTTTAAAAAACAAATGAGCTAATAGCTATTATTAACAGCAGCGCCGTGGATGGCAGTGGTCAAGATATTTTTGTTGTTATTATTGTTATTATTATTTATTATTATTGTTATATTTATTATTATAATTATTATTATTACTTTGGCCCAACTTACTTACTTACTGGCTTTTAAGAAACCCGGAGGTTCATTGCCGCCCTCACATAAGCCCGCCATTGATCCCTATCCTGAGCAAGATTAATCCAGTCTCTATCATCATATCCTACCTCTCTCAAATCCATTTTAATATTATCTTCCCATCTACGTCTCGGCCTCCCAAAAGGTCTTTTTCCATCCGGCCTCCCAATTAACATACGATATGCATTTCTGGATTCGCCCATACGTGCTACATTCCCTGCCCATCTCAAACTTCTGGATTTAATGTTCCTAATTATGTCAGGTGAAGAATACAATGCGTGCAGTTCTGCGTTGTGTAACTTTCTCCGTTCAAGTCTAGGCATGTGAAAATAATTTATTTAATACCCTCGAAACTTATTGCCCAGCCACTAAGCAAACAATGCCGAATCCCTCTTAATAATGCAAGGTTTTTTCTCAATATTTTTTACATTTTTACAAATGGGCAAAAAGTCTAAAAGTAAGTAAAATCAGATTATCTGTCTCCCTATATACAATAAAAATAAGGATTACTTCTTAACATAACCTACCAAATGTCAGCTTCAAAATAAGCTCCCGTTTAATGTTCTGCAGTAAATGGTTCCAGAGTTCTGAGCGCTGAAAGAGGCTTGTTTTTATAAAATACGCTAAATTTGTCGCTCAATAGTACGAAAACCGTTTGACTTTCGATAGTATATTTTTGAAAATGCACTCCCCTCAGGACCTTGTATAAATAGGGAAAAAATTAGAGTATTAAAAAAATGCGAGGTTTTTTACTGATCGATTTCATATCGAATAGCAAGCCTCGGAATGGTAATCTAGTGTGCTGTCAAAAAATCTGAAAATTAGAATTTATAAAACAGTTATATTACCGGTTGTTCTGTATGGTTGTGAAACTTGGACTCTCACTTTGAGAGAGGAACATAGGTTGAGGGTTTTTGAGAATAAGGTTCTTAGGAAAATATTTGGGGCTAAGAGGGATGAAGTTACAGGAGAATGGAGAAAGTTACACAACGCAGAGCTGCACGCATTGTATCCTTCACCTGACATAATTAGGAACATTAAATCCAGACGTTTGAGATGGGCAGTGTATGTAGCACGTATGGGCGAATCCAGAAATGCATATAGAGTGTTAGTTGGGAGGCCAGAGGGGAAAAGACCTTTGGGGAGGGCCGAGACGCAGATGGGAGGATAATATTAAAATGGATTTGAGGGAGGTGGGATATGATGGTAGAGAGTGGATTAATCTTGCACAGGATAGGGACCAATGGCGGGCTTATGTGAGGGCGGCAATGAACCTGCGGGTTCCTTAAAAGCCAATAAGTAAATAAGTAGTAGTATAGCCCTGATGGAGTATTCGCAACCAACTACCTGACAAGCAGCTTTCATAATATGTTAGCATTTGACATTATAAGAACTGAACGGATTTGAACGGATCCTTCTTGCGGCCGGCGTGCGAGCGGGCAGGATATACGAAACATTCCGTGCTAATTGTATTCCGATGTCCCAGACTGTTATCCACACTGACCCTGCGGTCCACTTGTTAAGAAGCTATCAACCAGCTAAGTAACAAAGGTCACCACTCCACAGTAACAAGGTTAACGCTGTACAGTAACATTGGAAGCTTGAAGCCTCGCGGTTTGTCTGGTATTATTTTCAGTACCGCGATCAGAAAAATTACAGTAATTTAAATCAGTGTTATTAGAACAAGTCGTTCAGCATGAACATCAGCTTCCCCACAATACCTTGCACCGCGACAGACGAGTCATTTGCGCGGGGGCAACTGCCTCCCCCAAGTACACTGAACAAAAATGTAAGGACTGTACTTTATACGTTCAACCAGCAGTATCAAGACTGGCTGAACCTAATATGCAGTGGCTGCTCGTGATAAAATATTGTGTGTGTTAACAATTTTGTGTTCCAAAATCGAAGAGAGTTTGAAATCGTACGTTTAGCCTAATATGAAATGTCATGATCCCAATATTTCACTACCGAAAAAACCGTATGTAAAGTCAAAACAACCTGTAATAATAATAATAATAATAATAATAATAATAATAATAATAATAATAATAATTTTTCCTGGTAAGCCAGTTTACCCAGTTCTTTACTCTTCAAAATTACTTGAACAGATTTCATTGTTTACGTTTGTTAAAAATAAATACATACTACAATGCCGTTATTTACAAAAGCGTGTGTTCAGTGATATATTTTGGTTCACAACACACTGATACACTATAGCCTATACCAGTACTGTAACCCCATTCGCATAGGTTGATTACTATAGATACATGCCAGTAAATATTATTCTTAAATAATATACACCACCATACAGATATTTAAATTCATACCACCACCACAGTCAGCCAGCACGTCTTTGAAAGCCAAACTATGCTATATGCCGACACTGAAGTATAGTAATTCACAAACTACACTCTCGTAGCAGCACTGTACACACATCCACATAAAGTAAACGTTCCGACAGTGAAATGCTGACATCTACAGGCTAGAATACAGACTATTAAATTTAGTCCTCGAGATATAGCACGTGAACGATAGGCATCGATGCACCTGACATCTGTAGGATAGATTCACTGTTCACTTAACGCTTTGTGCTCTTGACGAGTCATAACCGGCCAGCGAAAGAATATTCTCCCGCGCATGCGTGATATTCCTGTAACCTTCTTGAAAAGAGCACGGCTTGTACGTGAACGCATGTTGCCAAGTTTACGTAAGAAGTTTATGCAAGATTATGCGGGAAGTTTAAAATACTCGATTCTGATATTATACATCCCCACTACGCCAATACGGTATTAAATAATAAAACTAGTCGTGCATTAAAAGAAGCAAGGTGTTCACGTGCTCTTATTGACGCACCGCCACTGCTCATATGTGACACCAACAAGGCATTACTCATGAGGAAACTAAGCCAGGAAATAATAGGGTAGGGTGGCCAGTTCCTTTCCCCCCTCCATTCCATACATCGCCGACTAGCTACATATTACACTAGTCAGACTTCAGATGCTTACAAACAATTGTTCTTCCTCTGAAACATATCGTCAAGTGAGATGTGCTGCCTGGTAATAGATGTAGTATAAGGAAAAGTTCTGTCGCATATATTCTTCATAGGTCCCAGAAAGGAGGCAATGCGTATGATCAGATATACAACGAAACAAAACTAATTTTATTACCTCAACTAAGATGTTCTCTTGTGAACCAGGTCGCTCGTCCACTGATCATGCGCCCTGACTCCTTTCGGGACCGTAAACTGGGGTTACTTTGAACACAGAGGAAACTTTGAACATTTTTTGAGAAAATCATATTTAGGTTTCTAGATGCTACACCTGTTCGATGGAGGTAAATTTGGTATGAGAATGATTTTTATTATAATTTACCTCCATCTATAACAAGTGCAGCATATAGAAACCTAAATATGATTTTCTCAAAAAATGTTCAAAGTTTCCTCTGTGTTCAAAGTAACCCCAGTTTACGGGACTTACAAAGTGTCTGTGCGACAAAACTTTTTTCTAAGGCTGTACACATCAGCCAGGACCTGAATCTGACATAAAAACTGTAATTTAATAAGTATTAAAATATTATATTTTTATAAACTCTTTAAGAAATAAAAGACGAGATTCGTTCCGGAAAATTCAGGAAGTTATTTGTGGCAATAGCGTACGATCTCACAATGCCTTGTCCCGTTAGGAATACTGTTCTAATCCACTGCATAATTAAATGTCAATATTTTCGGAGTATTAATTAATTAATTTATTTATTTATTTATAAGATTAGGATATTTAAATATAAATTTGTTATATATTCTTGGGCCTAAATTACTACTATGATTAAATAATGTAGCAGTGTTGCATTTTGGTTCAAACAATCTTAAAGAATTCATACCTTTTGTTTCATAACTATGAGAATACAATTCAAAATTATTTAGATTTTTATGTATGAATTTTATTAATACAATATAATAAATTTGTCTTACGTTAAGTACATTAAAGTCTAGAAACAAATTTTGAGATGGAAAATCAATAGGTTTATGACGACATATTTTAATTATTTTCTTCTGTAATAAATAAAGTGGATTGAATTGGATTTAAATGAGCTACCCCATCCTACAATTCCATACATAATTACCGATTGAAATAAAGTTAAATATATTGTGCGTAATAAACTTATTGACAAGTAATTCCTCAATAAAACAAAATAATATACTATTTTACGTAATTTATTACAAAGGTAATTAATGTGTTGGTTGCATTTTAAATGATTATCGACTATTATTGACTATGTTTTTTTATTATTATTTGGAGGAAACTGTTTGTGCAACCAAACCCATGTCTTTCGAAATTTATGACATTATTACAAGTGTTAGGGTGTGTGTTCAGTTAGGAAGTGTCATCACTCATCACGTTTAGTTTTCTGCTTTCTTCACAACCGACGACCTGCTTAGAGATTCTGAAGAACCATGTCTGAGCTACCACTGTGGGGAGACTGTTGTACCTTGAACATTTTTTGTTTTTTTAATTTTTGGTGCTACCTAGAGGACTCAAACTGAAGCAGATTGTAGAGAAAGCCGCTAAATAGTTCTGGTCCTAGTTTCGGTTTGATTTATTGCTAAGTGTGAGTTCCGCGGGCAAAACAATTTTTTTAGTACTAAAAGTAAACATTTCGTTCATTGATATATGTTTTCTAACACAAACCAGATTGTATTTGTAACTATCCATCAAATACGGTGTGTTCCCTATCATCTGGTGAGTAATAACATATTTTAATTTCCATGATTTAATCGAATCTCTAGATTTGGGAGCCATATTTGTTTAAACGTGCATCCTCTTATACTTTTGAACACAATAGTACATTATGCAACGAGCCTATAATGGTAGTAATTAAGACGTGAGTATGTTTATGAAACGATCGCAAGCGAGTTTCATCATTTTCATACGAACGTCTTAATTACCATTATAGGCAAGTTTCATACGACTTTTTATGCTCGACCATATTTCTAACTTGAAATCATTCATACGTATTCATGTTATACTTATCTGACTGGGGAGCGGAACTGACCTTGTGAAATATCTCGTAAATTGTGAGATGTGCGCAGACGCGAAAGTATTTATTTTTCCGAGACACAAATGTCATTGACCTTGATATAATCTAGAGAGTAAAATAAACATTAATCTTGATATAACCTTGAAATTGATTTAGACATTAAAAAACGAGATGACAAATTGAATTTATTTGAATATTATTTATAATTAACGCTAATTATTCTTATAGTAACAACATAACCTTCTGCGACAGTATTGTATTTCCAGCCTCTGTGACGTTTCGCTAGTTTTCTTTCGATTGCATATCCGAGAATAATCGATACTTGCGCTTTCATATTGCTACAGTGGTGTTTTCTGATTAGTGGAACACCTGAACTTTAATGAATGGGTGTACTTTAATGAGGTGCATTAAAGGGCTGCTACCAGGTGTATAATCTTACTACATTTCGGCATGGTCGAGCATAAAATATGTTGTACCATGGAACATGTTCCAAGGTACACGATACTATCGGTTTCTGTTTTTCTTTTATTTTAAGATCATGTCACTAAGTAAGTCTGCAGTTAAGAGGCCCCAAATTGGTCCGGATGCCTTGAAGAAAGCTGTTGGCTCCTCCAGGAAATAAAATCTCAATCAGAGAAGCCAGCTCTGGTTTACGATGGCAAATACATTTTGTCAGTTTTTACAGCTATATTGCACGTTCCAAGGCACATGAACCTGTTGTACCTTGGACACATCACATATCCCTTCATTTTATTTTTCATCTGTAAAACAGGAAAATACAGGAAGTTGTAAAGGAATCTTCAATAATTATTTCAAGCATTTTTATTTAAAAAATGTCATTTCCCAATTTTTTTGGGTTATTTTACGACGCTGTATCAACATCTAGGTTATTTAGCGTCTGAATGAAATGAAGATGATAATGCCGGTGAAATGAGTTCGGGATCCAGCACCGAAAGTTACCCAGCATTTGATCGTATTGGGTTGAGGGAAAACCCCGGAAAAAACCTCAACCAACTAACTTGTCCCGACCAGGATTCGAACCCGGGCCACTTGGTTTCACGGCCAGACGCGCTGACCGTTACTCCACAGGTGTGGGCTTCCCAAAATTAAAAAAAAAATAAAATGAGAAAAGTGTTTAAAGGTACAACAGTCTCCCCTACACCCTCAACAATGGATTTTAAAGGCAGTGTTTCTGCACTCATTTCTAAATTCCTAAAATTAAAATTTTGCTACATGGCAATATCCGTGGGGGAGGGGGGGAACCTAGGCTCGGTCTGCAATGGAATTTTCGCAAATGAAATCGGAATTTTTAGACCGACAATTTTACTGTATGACCAATCGTAAAGAACAAATTTCATGTCTCAAAGCAATCGGTTTAAATCCATCAAGTTTACCCCAGTTTACGTATGAGTTCATTTAGAAGGAAATAGGAAGTACGTCACGCACCTATAAATGTATTACCCAAGCAAAAATTGGAATGACATGACTGGATGCACAGATTCAATTTTATTTTGACTATTACACTCTTACTACGTCATACTACTTTTGACCAATAAAACGGTACGAAAGGACGTCTTTCAACCAATCATGGGTGCTTATCGCACAATTTTATCGCGTCCCTAGCATTTGTTTCTTTGTTTGCCAACATTTGAAACTGCGCTGGTCTGGACGTCAAAAATATATATAAAATTACAAACCACTCCAGTCGATGCACAGCAGTTTCAAATATGACTCGCACTGGCATTCAAGAACAAGAATTAATAAAAATCACTCATCATACCTATGCACCTTCTGAAATCCGATTTACAAATAAATGAAGAGCACCATTCGGAAATCCTGAATAAGTTGATACACCATGTAGGCCTAAATCAACGAGTTCCACTTCTATTACGCACACGTCCAATATAACATCAATTGAACCACCAACCACATTCAAATTTGAAAATTGTACATTCAATAATTATTCCTTTTAAAATTATTCATGTTTATTTTTTATGTCATCGTCGTTAATTAAAACTTTTCTAACACTTGTGTACAGTATATTAGTTAGGTTATGTTATAGCTTCTGCTATATGATATTATGGATAGTCACGTATCAGAGATTGTTTAATATTAAGATTTATTGAAAGTCATCTGTCAAGTGACGTTGATTACTGGGATTCGGATAACTGAAGTGAAATGCAACTGTTTTAATAATAAAAATGAAACTGAATCAACAAAGCCTTCTTGACTAGTAACATTGCCATCGTGTATAATAGATCGAGAACTTCTCGACGAGAAGGCATTGCTCACTACTGCCATCTAGCATGCATCTAGCGTAATATTTGTAATGTTGAGATGGTACAATAATACATTTGAAGACAGTTGTATTTTCGTAAGTCAATTAATATTTTATTGTATTGGAGTACTTCGTTACTTCTAATCTTTATATACTTTCTTCTAATCGTGTAATAGTCAATTAAATCCCACTCGAGTTTTGATTTTCTCTAGATAAATCAAAACGTCTAGTGAGATTACTGTTGATAATGTGTGGTACGCATCTACAGAGATCAGGACACACACTTTCCCCTCACAATATAAAAACACTGAAAATATGTCAATCATAAGAGAACAAAGGAATTGGCTGGGTTACTGGCTGAGAAGAAACTGCCTACTGAAGGATGCACTGGAAGGAATGGTGAACGGGAGAAGAGTTCGGGGCAGAAGAAGATATCAGATGATAGACAACATTAAGATATATGGATCATATGAGGAGACTAAGAGGAAGGCAGAAAATATAAAAGATAGGAATAAGCTAGGTCTGCAGTGAAAAACCTGTCTTTGGGCAGAACACTATGATCTAATAAATGAAGAGAACGTTGAAAATTTGATTAAAGTAATGTATGTTCTCTGGATCTCTATTGCGGAAGATGTCCTGACCTTCATTTCTTCACTGTGATATTCAAAACATTCACCGGTAGGCTGAAATTTTATATTGCCTGAATATATTTCACAACCCTGCATCGTAACATTCAGAGGTGCATACAAATCCTCGTTAAAATGTATCAAATCAAACATGCGCCTATCAGTGCCGGGGACAAACCAGCAGCTGTCCACCAATGCAACTCTGGAGTAAAAAATAAAATCGCGCATTTGTGACAAATATTGGCTTTGCGGTTCTACCGGCTACTGCAACAACCAAGTGAGAGACGAAGATTCGACATCTGAACTCGTCTTGTTAGACTGCAAGCAACAGCAACACTGATTTACCCACACTTAATGGCTTGTGTTTCATATTGAATTGCAGCTGATAATGAAATGCTGCTACTTCACACTGGCGAGAGTCATTTTAATCGCCGCTGTCAACAAGAATCTGCTTTGCTTTAACGGAATATTAAAAAAGTATCAACAAAATAAAAACAAAAGATTTAGAGATTCTGAAATAAGTTAATAATTGCATTTTGTATGTTGTTGAATGTTAAATTAAGTTAAACAAAAGAAATCCGAAACATGATTTAAAACAAAAGACTACACACTGCGAGGCCCGAATCACCATGGAGAATAAAAAAAAGAATACCATCTTACGTTTTTATCACATCTAACGTATATACAAAACGAATTAACTGTACGAAATTCTGAGTTAATCACGGTCAGCGCTGTTTTTATTCTACTGTTAAAGAATTCGTGTTTCTAAACGAAGAAACTGTAAATCTGCTGCATTTCTGGTCCCTTCAACAGCCCGGACAAACAATAAAACCCGCAGCGGGTGTGTCACTCACGTTTGGCAGATCCGTCGACCGCTGTGGGAGGCTTGGGCAGGCTGTCGGGTCGCCTCGTCGACCCCCGGGAGGGCGACAAGGGCGCGAGGCCCGTTCCTTCATTCGGCTTGAACACGGCGCGGAAAGAAGAGCAACAGTTCCCCATCTTGCTGCACCGATCTCACTTCTAGCTGCTTCGTCCGTTCACTGACGTTCGCGGAGGTCGGGTGGCCTTACCACTCCTCCGAAGACGACGCTAGAGCAACCTGGCGGTGGTATCTGCACACTAGCGGTAAGTCCGAAACCGCACGACCTTGCAGCAATCAGACTTCCGAAAGCCGGCCCGCTATGTGCTGCAGATTCCAATGACGTAACGAGGATTAAATCTGAATCAACGTCACGGATGGAAATGTGTCACTTTCCAGGATCCACTGATAACAATCCTTCCTGCAAGTTAAATTTGTTCATAGCTACTGCGGGGAATGTGACGTTGCAATAGTTATATAGAAAATAATGAAACAAAACACACCAAGTCACATGAAGCTTATCTCCAAAGTGCATCCTTGTTGAAGCAGAAGTGGTGTTGGTAGAAATAATAGTACTATTGGTGGTAGCAGTAGTGGAGGTACTACTAGCAATAGCAGTAGTAGTAGAATCAGTAGTAATGGTGGTATATAGCTGTGGAATAATGGTTAGCACGTCTGGCTATGAAACAAGCAGGCTCGGATTCAAATCCTGGTTGGGACATATTACCTGGTTGGGGTTTTCCCTCAACCAATTGAAGCAGAATTGCTGGGTAACTTTCGGCGTTGGACTCATTTCGCCATAATTAATCCACATATCACCATCCATACAATAGTCAGGGTAAAGTTCACGGTGCGGCGTGCTGTACTTGTACAAGAGCGCGGCCATTCGGCTACCCAATCATTCACAGAATAGGAGTGGTAAGCACAATAAGCCTCAGGCTGCAGTGCAAGCCTTCGAGTCCCTCCTCCGTACAAGAGAAAAAAATGGTGGTGGTGGTGGTGGTGGTGGTGTGATAGTAGTAGTAGTAGTAGTGGTATCGGGGAATTGCCAGATCTCATGAGTAGGGACCGGATTTTTATGTAATTACATATTATATTTCTTTCAACCTAACCGTATATAAATAACAAATCTTTGCGAATCTTGTAATTACCATTAATATATTAAAATTTAATACTACATATTTTTACATATTTACCCCACATTACATATTATGGATTGGTATTACATAAATCTACATATTTTGGGGTTTTATTCATTTTTACTTCTTTAAAAGGAAAAAGAAAACTTCTGCTGGGGAAGTTGGCAATTTGAAATATACAGATTTAAAAAGTCTTTTTACCTACCCAAGAAAGGATATATTTCGGGACGAAACATAACATCTTAGTTCCAGGAAGTAAAAGAGGCACTCACCCCATACCGCCCACTGTAAATATGAGTGAACAAAAGGCAAGCTTTCTCATACAACTACTCTGTATTGTAAAAATCAAGAAGAGAATAATCTCATACGCATAAGTGGACGAGATAGTAGTAGAGTCTAAAGACCTTACAAAGTTACAAGAAACAATAAACATCAAGGTAAAATGGTGCAATAGAAACAAATTTGATATAAATGTGGACAAGACAGAAATGATGATACTCAGAAACGGCGGAAGAGCACCAGAAACAGTAGAAATCGTCATGAAGAACAGAAAATTAAAAATTGTACCAGGCTACAAATATCTAGGCTTAACAATACAAACCAGCGCAGATATTGATATTAAATATTTTCATGATTTTACATATTTTGGTACATATTCAGCTTATTTCACACCTTGATATTACATAAAAATCTGGTCCCTAGTAATGACATTCGAGGGATGGTCATGTTACAGTCTAGAGTCTATACGTGGCGACCGCTAGAGAAGTCCCTGAGGGTAAAGATCCACTCGTAGGTATGGTACTCGAACTCCGGTCTCAAGCAGTTCGGAGACGGGTACTTCTGAAAGTCCACTGTCCGGACAGGCACGATATACGGAGCTCCTGGAACGCTCTGATATTGGATAATGGCGATATTCCAATTAGATCGTGAAAAACAAACATTAATTAACAGCAATAAAATATCTTATCCAGAAAACAGAGCAGCGCCAGCGGGTGGTCAGAGGCTGTGCCATTACCTCGTTGCCATAGTGATATCGTGCTAGACCGGTGAGTTGAATTTGCAGGAGCAAGAAATGTCCATTAGGAGTCTTCACGTGTCATTGAACTGCGATGTATTTTATTTATTCAATTTATTTATTTAATAATAACATATACATAAAAACGTTACATTAAAATACCCCGAAAGAGCAAAGCTCGTGTTCGGGGACAGTTCCGTTACATAGATATACATACTTTGTAGACAAAATACTTAAGAAAAAAGCTCACATAAAGATGATAATAAAATTAGTAAATAATACTAGTAACAACTGAGTGAAAAAAGAGACGATGTTGAGATTGGTGGATTAATATTAAAGTATTATTAGTAGTATAATTAGTGCAGGTCATGTTGCTATAGTAACCAAGATAAGATAGAAAAAATGTACTTAGGATAGAAATAAACTTGTTTTACAATACATGGTACATAATATAATGCAGGGAAGTCTGTCATATAATTTTTTTAATTCTGGATCTGAAAATTTCATTCCTTAAAGTAGTCAATTCTGGATGAAATTTTATTATCGAATTATATAGCCGTGGACCATAATTTGTACTGTGTAGTAAAGCAGCAGATGTGAAACATTTAGGTTCAACTAATTTAAGAATTTCATTTCGTCTTGTATTATGATCATGTGACTGAGCTACAAATTTCATTCTATTTTTATGATAGAATTTCATTAAAGAGTATTTATAAATTTGGTCAATTCTAAAAACATTCAATTCCGAATGGATCAAATTTGTTGGATAATCCAGTCGCCTTTTCAAACAAATTTTGATTATACGTTTTTGCAACATAATCAGAGGAAGAAGAGCGGTTTTTGTAATGCCTCCCCATCCAGTTTACAAAATGAGTTGTGGATTATTAATTTTTTTTTTATTTTATTGGGTTATTTTACGACGCTGTATCAACATCTAGGTTATTTAGCGTCTGAATGAAATGAAGGTGATAATGCCGGTGAAATCAGTCCGGGGTCCAGCACCGAAAGTTACCCAGCATTTGCTCATATTGGGTTGAGGGAAAACCCCGGAAAAAACCTCAACCAGGTAACTTGTCCCGACCGGGATTCGAACCCGGGCCACCTGGTTTCGCGGCCAGACGCGCTGACCGTTACTCCACAGGTGTGGTCTTATTAATTTTAAATGAGAAAGTGATTTCAATTTGTTCAATCCAGAGACTGTTAAGGAAAATGGCACCAAAGTAGTTTTAGTTATATTTAGAGATAGCAAATTTGCATCAAACCAGTTTTTGATCAAATTTATACGTACATTGGCATGTTTATAAGGCCCGATTGTATAAACCATTTAATCTTAGATCAGAGGTTAAATTGATCCTTGTTTCAGCTGAACTTGGAATTTTGTGTTGTATAAAGTCTAATCTGCGATTAATTTGTCTCAAAATAAAATCAACTTTGACTGAAGAAATTTCTCCGATTAAGTTAGATGATCCAAGTTCAGTTATTTCTTTTCTGTTTGAAATATACGAGTGGCAGATTGTGCAAATAAAATATCCATTATTATTAATATTAATAGATATGATAGGTACATTTATATATATTTCTTTCAATTTCTTGCCTTAATACACAAACAATCTTAAATTTTATAAGGCTCTATCGTGTTCAGCAGTATCAAATAACATAACCTATAATTATATTATGTTTATAACAACCATTAATTATTAATGGATATGATAGGTACATTCATAAATGTTCAATTAACTGTATTACTAAACGAAAATTGTCGTTTTATAAAGCTTTATTATGTATTAGAAGTATCAAACACCATAACATGATAACAACTTGGAGAACAGTCAATCTTCTTATTGTCCGCCATTATTTACATTGCAAAAAAAAAAAAAAACAGTGTCTCCAACAGAGTATACGGAAAGTCGCCAAAAAGTAGTTGTAAAGTCGCTAGATTTCTCATTATCAACAAAGAAAGATTAAATTTTGTCACTATGGGGTGCTAAAAAGGTCACAAAATCCCTATTTAAGCAATATAAAAGTTAAAAGAAATTGTTGTTGAAAAAGAGTTAAAATCGCTAGATTGGCAACACTGAACAAACCTGTATAACATGGTCCGCGCATCACGTATTTCACCTGTTTATGCGATGTTGCCAAATCCTTTTCACGTGAACTTAGATTGCATTTGAACCAAGGTAATTTTATCGCAGAAAAGTTTTATACAATACAAGAAGTGTCTGAACTCGGTTTACTTTTCGATCTTCGATCAAAGTTGATCTTTAGTCAGGGAGTTTTATACAATTGGGCCTAAGTGTCTTCCCAAGTTAAACCACTGAAAATCACCACCGTATGTCTCACAGCTTCGCTTACATTAAACAGATGCCATATTACGGGTTTTCATCGCGTTCGCTTCGATTTCAATCCGCGAATGTGAAATGTATTAATTGTGGGCTATTGTGTGGGGGCGCAGGTAGGTAGAGACTTCCTACCTGAATGCAGTGAATCACGGGATGAATAACTGAATACTGCAATGTGCAGCTGGGCTGTATTTAGACTTCACGTCACACAACAGCCCGAAGTCTGACTTGCTTAATCATTAAAAGGAAGAAGTTGTGAGCAATGGTTAATTTTAATTCAAATGAGGTTACACACAATCCAGTCGACTTTGTACCAGGGTTTTAATATCATTCATTGGTGTTTTCCTTTACGAAGTGCAAAACTCATTCAGACAACAATAAGGCGATAATAGAGTAAAGGTTCAATGAAAGTGGTTAGGCCTACACGGAGAAAACCTGCGTCACAGATCCAGGCTCCTCACTGAGCTACGGTTTGCAAGATGACTCAACTGAGAAATCGTTACGCAACGGCAATATTCAATGACGAGGATACAACCTGGGCCTTGAGCTGTCTGGTAAGAGAAGCTGTCTTTTCATCAGAGGACAACCGGTAGGCATAGTCATAGCGCTCATTTAAGACCCAGACGCTGTCAAACAGGCGCTTTCCTTTGAAGAGATGAGAGAAGAGTCTGTTTATCGATTAGGCCAATCACAAGGAGCGGTAACACACACCTACCAATGATGTGTTAGCTATTGTACTTGACGTACTCATATCAACTCCACGTAGAGTGAAAAAAACAATCTTGTATCTGGAGTTGATTGATGACGTCAAAAAGGTGAGGAATTTTAATTTCAATTAAAAGTAATCTTATACCTTAAAATTTATTCACTGTGGTGGTAGAAAACAATATATTGATGTCGGAATAAAAAATAACAGTAACTGGGGATAATTTTTACAACGAAACCGTGACAACACCGCTTGACATTACAAGAAGTAAGCCTTCCGCCTGGGTATTAATTGTACGCTAGGACTATACTGTATAAAGCCACAGATAGTGTATAAATCAATATAAACACATATACAGAGTTAGTTAAAAGTCCCGCACCACCTAAATAACTTTTGAAGCATGTGGTTCAGTGACATGAAACTTGGTATGTGAGGATATCATATACTAAGAACTCAATAATGGTATTACCGACTTTTTTCTGCTTCCGGTTTAACCGGAAGTAACTCCAACTCTCTTATTTTAAATGGTACACCCAATATATATATATATATATATATATATATATATATATATATATATATATATTTTTAATAAAGCTCATTAAGAGCTTTTCAAAAAGTACCCACACTTGATACTTCTGTACAAATTCAGTGTTGCTAAATAAAAATGGAAGTGGTGCAGAATATTCCTAAAGCCTGGTTAAATCATTCCTTAAATGGTTTCTATGATCGAGTGACACATTGTAAAGCAGCTGAGGGCTACCAATTTGAACACATAATTTAGAAGGTGAGCTAGCTTTGTTTTGTTTTTGTTAAGGAAGGAGTGTTTTATTATTTTAATATTCGATATACTTTTCTATTTTCTTGACTAAGCAACAATGAATTTGTACAGAAGTATCGAGTGTGGGTACTTTTTGAAAAGCTCTTAATGAGCTTCATTCAAAAATAAAAATATATATTGGGTGTTCCATTTAAAATAAGAGAGTTGGAGTTACTTCCGGTTAAACCGGAAGTAGAAAAAACTCGGTAATACCATTATTGAGTTCTTAGCATATGGTTATCCTCACATACCAAGTTTAATATCACTGAACCATATGCTTCAAAAGTTATTTAGGTGGTGCGGGACTTTTAACTAACCCTGTATATTGTAGGTGAAATATTTATACATTATAATGGACCGAAACATACCTTCGGAAAAACACACACATTATCTTTGCTCTAAATTTAAAATATTGATACAAGAATTTACCAGCTACGATTCCTTCTGACATGTAATATAATGCGGTCTATTTGTTTCGTTATTCAGTATGGAATAATAAACTGGGGAGGTATAACAAAATCTTATGTTCTCCCCGAGCCAACTCGATAAGAAAATAATAAAAAATATATTTAAAAATAACAATAAACATCTCGCTTTATTCACAAGCAGTCACCAGATCAAGATAATATCTAGCTACATATTGTTACGTTTACGAAGAAAATTCCTGACCACCCTGTGTAATTGCTAGCTTGTTACGCAGTAAATTTGTCGGTTTCCTGTAGCTGTTTCAGAGTATGGGGATTTGCCATGAATATTTTGGTTTTAGTATTCCCACAAAGGTAAAAATTAAAACTGTCCGTTTAAAGGATTAATTTTAAAATTTTATTCACAGATCAAATGTGTTTTAATCCATTCATGGAATCGTTTAAAAATTACCGTGTGGTAAAGGGAACATAACTGCACGAAATCTGTACATCATTTGGTATGGTGTGGCAAACTGTGGTGGACAGACAGGTCATTAGTGTGAATGACGTTCTTGTCTTCTGGCTTTAGAAAGTTAGAAACAATAATGCTATAAGTGGAACTACGCCGAATCCTTTTTTTTTTTTCTTTAGAAGTGCGTCTCAGGCGACCATCCTGTTTCACAAACTATGCAAAGAATTTACTGTACATGGTATTATATTTCCTTTGCGGACAAGATGTCCTTTGTCAAAATAACCACCGGAAGGTAGCTGGAAGTTTGCAAATGGAATAGAGTTAATGATCCGAATAATGGTAGGCCTATTTCTTGTACGTGTCCATTAGTTGTTTATGGAACTGTAAAAGCTCAGCTCGAGATTATCAGTTGACCTTCACAAGTTGCATTGAATGTATCCAGTTTGTGAACTTTCTTTACAATATCGTTCAGTTACAGTGGAAGCACAAGCAGTCTCAAACACGTTCACCCTTTCCAAGGTGGATCTACGTCTACTAACGTTGCTACTTCCAGTTCATCTTGTCAGTCAACGCTGGAGAGCTATTCCATCTCAAATCGACAGAAATAAGAGAAAATTGACCTTACAATTTCTAAATACAATGAAACTTTTTTTTTTGTGCGTAGAGAACTGTGATACATTGCTTTGTGCAAAGTTTGAGGCATCAGAACTTCATAGTGTTTAAATTAAAAATATTTTAATTTATCGTATTTTCATAAAATTGAGCAACTTTAAACTGTTCTGGCTCCGAAACCCTTTCACCCAATGATCAAAATCATGGTTTATTTTGATGCTGAGAAGTTAAAGTTTATATTGACATGTAAACAGTTTTTCTTACTTTTTATGGAAATGGAGAAATTTAGATTTTTCTTCATTAAGACGCCTTTGGCTATGAAAAAATGTGTTTTAAATATATGGTTAGATTCCGCATTGAAAGTACAAATAAACATATTTTTTACTGATGGTACGTTAATAAGAAAGTATTGAAAATATCAAATAAAGAAAATAAATAGTACGCGCGTGAAGTAACCAGCTGACTGTGAGGCGGGAGCTAGCCGAGGTAAGCAAGGCCAGGAGACAAACATGTGATGTTTCGTCTAGTAGCGCATAGCTGGGCTAGCTTTATCACAAGTTTTCATAAACACAGGAGTAAAATGACGCCCAACGCTCGCTTATCTTCAGCTCACGGCCAGTGCGTGCGGTACTGAGCCGTTCAAGTCTAGGCGAGTAAAAAGAATCTATTTAATACCCTCGAAACTTATTGCCGTACCACTAAGCAAACAATGCCGAATCCCTCTTAATGATGCAAGGTTTTTTCTCAATATTTTCTTACATTTTTACAAATGGGCAAAAAGCCTAAAAGTAAGTAAAATCTGATTATCTGTCTCTCTGTGTACAATAAAAATAAGGATTACTTCTTAACATAACCTACCAAATGTCAGCTTCAAAATGAGCTCTCGTTCAATGTTCTGCAGTAAATGGTTCCAGAGTTCTGAGCGCTGAAAGAGGCCTGTTTTTATAAAATACGCTAAATTTGTCGCTCAACAATACGAAAACCGTTTTACTTTCGATAGTATATTTTTGCAAATGCACTCTCCTCAGCACCTTGTATAAATAGGGAAAAAATTAGAGTATAAAAAAATGCGAGGTTTTTTACTGATCGATTTCATATGGAATAGCCCTGGAGCCTGTAGACTGTGTTAAAGGACAACGAATAAACTTGTGAAGTATTGTCAACGGACGGACGCGATTGGCTGGAGCAAAGAGATGTGACTACAAATACGTGTAAAATGGAACTTATTGTTTTTTTGCTTTTCGAACTTTTTGTATACATCGTCAGCGTCAAATGCTTTTTAATAATTTATTATTTGCGATAGGACACATTGATAAAATTTAAAATATATGCTCTTCAAATAATATGCAATTATATAAGATGATATTAGGTGGTTTTATTGAAACTAATTAAATCGATTAAAATTCGACTAATCCATTAAAGGAATCTAGTTACCTGAAGAACATTTTTAGCCGATCGACAGCTCCAGTAAAAAATCACGAGTGGGGATAGCCATGACAACGGATTTCGCTTATTAATCTGCTGCTGACGATATAAAATGCACGCAGCAATGTTGCGGTATGACTCTCACTACTGTGTGTACGCTGGCTAAGATCGAAGTCCGAGATGACGTTAAGATAATAAGGCAACTGCCCTCACACAGATCTCTGAAAACAGTCAAGTTCCCTGCAGTCAATATAGGTGACTATTTATTTCGTGGCAACTACAGATAGTCAAGTCAGTGTGTCTGGGATGGATGTTTCTCGGTTTGCTCTACAACAGTGAGTCTTGTCGGTTACTCAGCAGTGTTGCCAACAGTTGTTCGTATAATCCCGCTAGATGACTTTCGAAAACCCGCGATTTTCTAGAAAATATCTCTAGATTTTAATGTATACTTATTATTCAATAATAACAATAATAATAATAATAATAATAATAATAATAATAATAATAATAATAACAACAACAATAATAACGGTCAAGATAGAGCATCCACCCGCCAAAGTAACGAATATTGCACACTTTATTAATTCCCAATGTGGCACTATAAAGCAATTTTGAACACTTTTATCACAGACCAACATATTTAAATTCTTATTGCACTATATACCGTTAAAACCCAAAATCCAACAAAACCAGTTTCAACTAGTAAAAAGTAATGTTAAAATATAGATAATATAGATAATATTATATCTGAACTGCGACGGAGCATGAGCGCTGCTCATTCGGTCTCAAATTTTGTTAATACTACTGTATCTTCTTTTTATATTGCTTGTATTATTTTATTTGTATTTCTCTTTGTTTGTTTTGTAATTATATTTCTTTATTCTGTATATTTCAAAAAAATAAAATTGAAATTGAAATTGAGATAGATAGAAAGCGAATTTTCGTAAGATCTAGAATCAATGACAGGTTAGGTTTGGTTTGTATAGGTTTTTTAATTTTTTTTAGGCTTTTACCAAACAAAAACCTAAACAAACCAAACCTAACCTGACACTGATTCTAGATTATACGAAAACTCACTTTCTATCTTTATTTGCTTAAACTAGTTTTTACTAGTTGAAACTGGTTTTGACGGATTTCGGGTTTTAACGGTAACATATATGCAGTGCTCGGGAAAAGTGACATAAGTCAGTTTCCACAAACCTTTTTTGATAATTTATTGACAACTTACACTGGTTTATGTCGATTTGATTTTCTTCTGTATGAATTATTGTAATGGGAGAAATACTTATGTATTTTTTTTCTAAGCAAGCAGATGTTCCGTAAGTTGTCAATAAATTATCAAAAAAGGTTTGTGGAAACTGACTTATGTCACTTTTCCCGAGCACTGCTGATATATAATAAGGAATTATCACTACATTTACACATCCATTATTTCACAGAACACGAATTAAATGTAATTATGAAAGCCGCTTATAATGCTAATATGAATTTCATTTCAGAAACTTTAAAGATTAAAAACCGCTAGTATTCCCGCTAAGCGGGATAATATAATTTTACCCGCGAGATGGTTATCCAAAAAAGCTAGATTTAGCGGGAAAACCGCTGAGTTGGCAACACTGTTAGTCAGCAGAAGACGGGCGGGATGAATGTGACCCTCTTGGCTGTGGCTGTCGATTGCTACAAACATCACTCAGATGAGCAGCCAAGTTATTACTCATTCCGAAAACATCAATAAAAGTATTGGAATGAAAATAATTATTTTAATAAACTATTAATGATTGTTTACTCTGTATATCAATACCTGAACTTCTCGCTTCTTAAGCAGAAAAGCAATCGCCAGCAGCTGATGAAGTCTGCTTATTTTTTAATGAATAGTATCGCTACTGCGTCACGTAATAATATAAGCTTTCAAATCATTATCGTACTTCCCCCTGCCGCCTCATCCCGCGCTCTTTTCCAACTGTCGACGTTGTTAGAGAATTTAGACAGACTGGAAGCGTAGAAGACAAAAAGCGTAGGCGGCATGTCTTAAATGGTAAGCCTATCACACTTTGTGCAGAAGAACTCTAATCGGAACCATGTAATAACACACAGAAACCAGGCCGGCCGAGTGAACAGTTTCAAAATGCACTTACTTCATGAAACCCGAACAAGTGGTGATGATGACCAGTATTAGGCCTATTACTTACTTTCTTACTTACTTACTGGCTTTTAAGGAACCCGGAGGTTCATTGCCGCCCTCACATAAGCCCGCCATTGGTCCCTATCCTGAGCAAGATTAATCCAGTCTCTACCATCATATCCCACCTCCCTCAAATCCATTTTAATATTATCCTCCCATCTACATCTCGGCCTCCCCAAAGGTCTTTTCCCCTCTGGCCTCCCAACTAACACTATATGCATTTCTGGATTCGCCCATACGTGCTACATTCCCTGCCCTTCTCAAACGTCTGGATTTAATGTTCCTAATTATGTCAGGTGAAGGATACAATGCGTGCAGTTCTGCGTTGTGTAACTTTCTCCATTCTCCTGTAACTTCATCCCTCTTAGCCACAAATATTTTCCTAAGAACCTTACTCTCAAACACCCTTAATCTCTGTTCCTCTCTCAAAGTGACAGTCCAAGTTTTACAACCATACAGAACAACCGGTAATATAACTGTTTTATAAATTCTAACTTTCAGATTTTTGGACAGCAGACTGGATGATAAAAGCTTCTCAACCGAATAATATCACGCATTTCGCATTTTCTTATAACCTTATTCCTTTGCTGTGGTCGTGCCGGAGAATCAGTCCCATTCCGAGGCTTATTTGAAGGTTTCGTAACAAGCTGTTTTTTACGGTGATGGGTTGTTAGTCCTTCGCCCAACCCCCTATCGGCTGTCCGCGACTGCTTATTCAATATATTCACAACTACCCTGCATATCTGGAGACTCTATCCACAACGTGAGGACGCGCCATGCCGTGGTTATAGGGACACACAATACATGGAATAAATATTATTATTATCATTATTATTATTATTATTATTATTACTACTACTACTAGGCCTACTACTACTATTATTATTATTATTATTATTATTATTATTATTATTATTATTATTATTATTTGTGGTAATGATGAGTGATTAATTGAAGAGTATGTTAAGATTTTTCGGATTGAAATTTGATTTAATCCACCAATAGATCCAATAATAAGTTTTTCTGCAACTACAGTGCAGGCTTCATGACGGAAGCTGGTAGCGCAAATGCTGGAAATTGAAAGCAATAAGATTTTAAATTCAGAGGACTGTAGGATGAAAGAGAATGGGGAAGAAACTTGACGAATGTAGACACTTTTGGGAATGATTCAGGTGGGTAAGGTGGAACAGATTTCAGCACGTGCACCGCTCGTGGCATTCCTCGCTCTGGTCTGTGAGCAATTGATTGCTTTCTCACATGACTCACCAACACTTAATTACACAACGAGATCCTTCAATAGACTCACTCGATAATTCTCTACAAAGCTGCTAATGTTTACGTCACGCATAATCTGTTGTTATGCAAGTATCACAATCCGGTTACACATCCTTCATGAAGGGAATGTCACCAGCACAGACTCCAGGCAGAAACACAAAAAGTACTTGACAATGCTATGAATTTATTGTAGTACAAAGTTCTTAAGGACAAGGCTAATATTATCAGATATTATAGCATACTTTTCGGTTACAAATGTTAGGACTAATGTTTGGATGTTATTGATGAGTACTACAACTTATCTTTTTATGTAACAGAAGAGGTAGGCTACTTAGTCAAATCTTGACTAAATATTTTTATACATCTTGATTACACAACTTTTAACACTGTATCACTTCGGAATTTGTATGGTAAGACTTTCTTGTGTTAAATTTCAACGTACCTCGTTTACATTTTTCGACCTATTTATGGGTCATCTTCAGAACTGGTCGTTGTTGGTCTTGGCGCCACTTGTTCTGTTTCCTGTGAGAGTGTGTTCCTGTGATACAGTGTAGAGTCAAAGAGTGTGTGTGTTTTGAAATTGAATCGTGTGTTGAGAATTTCGTCGGGGTGTGTTTTCGTGTGTCTGTATATTTCATATTGTTCTAGTGTGTTGAGTTTCTGGCTTTTTGGTTGGATGTGCAGTATTTCCATGTCTGTGTTGATGTCTCCGTGGGAGTGGTTAGCATTTGTGATGTGTTCTGCATATGTGGAGGTGTTTTGTAATTTTGTTATGGCTGTGATGTGTTCTTTGTAACGTGTTTGAAATGATCTGCCTGTCTGTCCTATGTAGAAGTTGTTGCAGATGTTACATTTGAGTTTGTATACGCCTGTTCGTTTCAAACACGTTACAAAGAACACATCACAAATGCTAACCACACCCACAGAGACACCAACACAGATATGGAAATAGTACACATCCAACCAAAAAGCGAGAAACTCGACACACTAGAACAATATGAAATATACAGACTCACAAAAACACACCCCAACGAAATTCTCAACACACAACTCAACTTCAAAACACACACACTCTTTGAGTCTACACTATACCACAGGAACACACCCTCACAGGAAACGGAACAAGTGGCGCCAAGACCAACAACGACCAGTTCTGAAGATGACCCATAAATAGGTGAAAACATGTAAACGAGGTACGTTGTAATTTAACACAGGAAAGTCATACCATACAAATTCTGAAATTTTTTTAACATTTTGGCAATAATTTTTCTATTTTTATCACATAAAAATAATTTTCATTTTTAGTACACAAAAAATCCACTCCCTAGTTACCGAATTCATAAAAAAAACTTTGACTTTTACTTTACGATGCTCCATTTTTCTAACTTTGAATTATCTCCTGCAGCTCTTCACACTTCTTAAATTTCTCTCCCAGTGCCACAATTAAAATGATAGCCAAGAACTACGAACTCGATGAGTAATCAGTTTCTTTGCTATATCAGCACAGGCCAACTACCAGGTCATTTTCTTTCCTATTAAATATTTCCTTCTTTCAGAATAGCTCTCACATTCTCTCTTAACTGTCAGTGTAGAAGACAAATAACTGCCCTGCACCCTATCTCTCTTGCTTCTTTCTGCATGCAGGCTATTCCATATGAAATCGATCAGTAAAAAACCTCGCATTTTTTAATACTCTAATTTTTTCCCTATTTATACAAGGTGCTGAGGAGAGTGCATTTTCAAAAATATACTATCGAAAGTCAAACGGTTTTCGTATTATTGAGCGACAAATTTAGAGTATTTTATAAAAACAGGCCTCTTTCAGCGCTCAGAACTCTGGAACCATTTACTGCAGAACATTGAACGAGAGCTCATTTTGAAGCTGACATTTGGTAGGTTATGTTAAGAAGTAATCATTTTTACTGTACACAGAGAGACAGATAATCTGATTTTACTTACTTTTAGGCTTTTTGGCAATTTGTAAAAATGTAAAAAAAATATTGAGAAAAAACTTTGCACTATTAAGAGGGGTTCGGCATTGTTTGGTTAGTGGTACGGCAATAAGTTTCGAGAGTATTAAATACTCGCCTAGACTTGAACGGCGCAGTACCGCACGCACTGGCCGAAAGCTGAAGATAAGCGAGCGTTCGGCGTCATTTTACTCCTGTGTTTATGAAAACCTGTCATAAAGCTAGCACAGCCATGACTGTTAGACGACACATCACGTGTTTGTCTCCTGGCCTTACTTGTCTCGGCTAGGTCCCGTCTCACAGTCAACTGGTTAGCTCACGCGCGTACTATTTATTTTCTTTATTTGATATGTTGAATACTTTCTTATCAACGTGTCATCAGTAAAAAATATGTGTTTATTTGTACTTTCAATGCGGAATCTAACTATATATTTTTAAAATATTTTTTCCTTGGTAAAGGCGTCTTAATGAGGAAAAATCTAAATTTCTCCATTTTGCATAAGAAGTAAAAAAAAAAAAAAAACTGTTCACATGTCAATATAAACTCTAATTTCTCAGCATCAAAATAAATCATGATTTTGATCATTGGGTGAAAGGGTTTCGGAGCTACAACAGTTTAAAGTTGCTAATTTTATGAAAATACGATAAATTTAAATATTATTAATTTAAACACTATTAAGTTCTGATGCCTCAAACTTTGCACAAAGCATTGTAACACAGTTCTCTACGTACAAAAAAAAGTTTCATCGTATTTAGAAATTGTAAGGTCAATTTTCTCTATATTTCGGTCGATTTGAGATGGAATAGCTCATACGAGTTTTCAAACATGTTCCTCCATCATCAGATCGATATTGAAATACGTTACTGAAAAATAAAGAACCAACCACCATACTTCTACCAGAGAATTAATTATACAAACAGCACAATTCTCATTCTCAATAACCACAAGACAGGAATTTTCTCACTGCATTGCAAACCTACGCCTCGTGAAACTGCAGAGACATCAGGCGAACAAAACATGAAACACAATATATAAAATGATATACACGACGGGCAGCACTGGATAGCTTGCACGGCGTCAAAGGTTAAGACAAATTAATTCGCAACCCAGCGACCCTCAACAGTCTGGTTTATTTTCGTCCATGATTTAATTACTCATTGTTAAGAGGAGGTCAGGCCATTTCAAGCCAGTCGCAGATAAAAGATCTTGATATTTATTTTGTAGCCTACAGTAGCAAATATGTTATTTGTTATTAATTAAGGCTTATAAGTGACGCAAGAAAAGCGTTTTGTGGGTCAGCAGCATCCCGTGCCTATAAAAATGGATGTTTAGATGTCAGTGTCTACTTTTTAATTACAGGATGTTGAGCCTCCCTTCCACTTGGTTGATCTTAACGTAAGATCCTCATCATATCCAAACAATTCAACACGTTTTCTAAATGCACTTCACCATTACCTTCACTACTGCTGCTGGATCACACGCTTTTAGGCCTATTCGTATACTCAACAGTTGAAAGTGTTACGAAATATACTAGACAAGTATGTTAATATTAATACCGTTGTTTTGACGTTCTTTTTAGTTACACTCTACAGCAGAAGTCTCCAAAACGCGTATCGTCATTCATGCTCTCGATACTGCCCGCCTGTGCTGTAAGGCTAGAGAAGGGGGAGAGACTCGTACCTCAACAGATAGGAGCGACCAGTGGGGGATCGCGGCAACGATCTGCTTAAATTTACAAATAATAACATCAAAAGAATAAGAAATATCATACGTGTGTATATTATTTTGATATACTATGAAGCTAGAGCCCCGTCTGTTGCTATAGACACAAGCCGTTGCAAATTCAACCTCTTCTGTTCTATGGTGCCTTTCAGTGCCTGGAAAAGATCTTCTGCAGTTGTATTTCGTAATTACATCTAGAAGACATTCAGACACAGTGAAATGTTTATTAACTCCTCGGATGAAAATGGCTAGGTGAGCTTTGTCATTTGTATCTGTGCTTTCGTCCAATGCAAGTGAGTAAGCTACAAACTGGTTAATTGTGGTTTCGACTTCAGATTCAATTACATTTACAATCTTGAAATTCCTTCTCTGAACTGTAATTGGAAACATTTTAATTTTCTTAAACTTTGACTTTGTTCTGGACACAGTATTTTAGTAACGCCCTGTATGCACGATTTTACAAATGATGCTTGTAAAGGGCTTCATTGATTTTCCAATATTCCAACCTAGAACATAGCTAGCAAAAAGCTTTTTTGTTTAAGACTGAGGACATGTGTGTGATTTGTGTTTGTTTTTTCTTGTTTTATATTTATCAAAATATTTGTAGGCCTACGCATTTCACCTAAAATTAAACGAAAAACTATATATTTGTCATGCGGAAATGAGTGTAAACGTATTGTAATATACTGATTATTATGTATAACCGTTGGTTCATACAGATAGCCCCAAAATAAATTATTTTCACATGTCCAACGTGCCTGTAATTGTATGATATTCTTTGTGAAGAGTCGAGTATTCTCGTCGCATGTTGAATTTTAACACACCCTTAAAAATTTTCGAACAAATTAAGCATTTCACATTCTTCCCATTAACTAAAAAAAATATATATATATATATATATCTTCCTATTCATCCTTGAATGTACTACGTCCATGATTAGAAGACACTGTGAAAAGGTGGAACACGCCGACCAACACAATGATAATGGCAGTCCGCCACTGCTCTTCGTTTGCGCATAAACATTGAGTACAGTACAGGTGGGGATGGGTGAGGCGGAGCGCGGTCATTACGTACTGGCTTCGGTTCCGTTCAGGGGCTTACTCGACAGTATGCTTTGGAGACTTCTACTCTACAGGGTGAATCACGAGGATTTACCGTCATGCAGCTTATTTCCGAAAATATTCTGAGCAAAAAATGTCATACAAACATGTGTCCTAATCTCAATATTTTCAGAGTTACACTAATTTGACGTTGTTAGTAAAGTACCTTTCTTCTTTAGTTTTAAGGGTAAAAGACTTATTGCTGTATTATAGACTATGAACTATTCAGGAGTGTCATTTCTTTAATTGGCTAGCGTTCTGAAGCTAAAAATGTGTTGTTAATTGCTTTGTACAGATTTTGTTTTTCAATTTTTAACTAAAAATAACATCATTCTTACGCACTTATCACAAAAATTGTTACAAATCATACATTAGCAACTTGATTCTGTACAGTTTAATTATGCATCCTAATGTACGGTCTTGAAAAATTTACAAGAGTGGCGTAATTTGTAACAAATGTTGTGATAAATGCGTAAGAAAATGTAATTTTGTAGTTAAAAATCGAAAAAAAAAAAAATCTGTACGAAGCAACTATGGACTCCACAAAACATTTTTTGCTTCAGAATACTAGCTAATTAAAGAAATGATACTCCTGAATAATTCATTCTTTATCTGTAATATTCTTTTGTGCGAGATCGTGCGTATTTGCTTGGTTTCCGCACAAAACCAATCCGCTAAGTCTAAAATTCCACATTCAGTATTCCCAACCTAACACACATAATTTCCCTCTTCTTACCGCTTAAGTGACATATTGATTTTACTGCTTTAGGCTTTTAACATATTATTTTCAGAGACGTTCAATATAGTAATAATTGTAAATTGGAAACTTACCACTGCAATTTCACCTAAATTGCACTGTTAATTATTGTTTTTAAATATTTACAAAAATTAAGTAAACTCTACATCATTACATAACCTTACCGTTTGTTTTAAGTTTGCATTTATAGACAGGGGGGGGGGAAATAGACAGACGTATATCACGGCCTGCTGGGGTATAGTAAACACAGAAAACATTTTAAAGCAACAATGTTGAAGGTAGATATTTTTGTTTTGCAAATTTGCCGTCATTGAACAGAAACCAAGATGGAGATTTCATTGCAACTAATTAGAAATTCCTCTTTCAGGTATGTAATAAACGATCTTCGCACAAAATAATGTACGATACACGAGCGGTATGTTTTCTTTCAATTCTCAGAAATTAAAAAAGCTCAACTACGTTTCGCTTTTTCAAACTTTTCCTCGAACATGAAAACTTCAACATACCGCTCTTGTAACGCGTATTGCTATTACCCTTAAAACTCAAGAATAATGGTATTTTACTAACTATTTCAAATTAATGTAACGCTGAAAATATTGAGATGAGGACAAAATGTTTATATGACACTTTTTGTTCAGAATGTCTCCGGAAATAAGCTCCGTCACCCTGTATATGGAGTCACAGAGAATTGCCCATTAATATTGCAAGAGTCATTATTACTTTCCCTACAGGTTGTTAAGACTTGAATTGTTACTTTAACTGGCGAGTATGCAAGTCTCCACTCCATGCTCTGCTTCCTGAATTCTGACCCGAAATGATGTAGAAATCCATTTTTGATCATACGTTATAATATAACGTATTTCCTTCAGCCAAATAACGATTCTTTAAGGGACAGTATGGTTGAATTTTTGGCCAAAATGGTGAAAATAAATATATATTTTTTTGCATAAATAATTACCTTATAGAATTACTTAACACTGTCCTATTTTTAGCCCCTGCCTACTACTTTTAAAGGTCTGGAGACCATTTTTAAAATGCTACGCGCAACTCCTTTAAACCTACCACACACACTAAAAATGAAGTTTTCTCAAATCTACGTTTTTAGTCAATAATAAAGTTCCTAGCGGCTTACATTTTTCTCCGGGTTTACATGAAACTTTGCAAGAATATTCATCATATTGCAATACACAAAGCTGTGCATGAAATCAGCTCTTCACTGAGAACTTTTCATGATATGAATTTTTAACTTCTAAAAATTGAAGAAAATTATCAAGAAAAAATTGTGAATTGTACGAAAATTTTTATCTCATGAACAATTGTCAAACTTAAAAATCCATGAGCAGTTTTCATCATTAAATGTAAGTCCTTCACAGAAAAGGTTTAAAAGCAAAAAGAGTCCTGAAGCCGCCAGGGAGCTTGCCTTGGCTTGGCTGGCTTGCTTGCTTGCTTGTTTTTGTTTGTTAGTTTGTTTTCGTTTGTTCGTTGATTCATTCATTGATTGATTTATTTATTTATTTATTTATTTATTTATTTATTTATTTATTCTGGTGTAGTTAAGGCCATCAGGCGTTCTCTTCCACAACACTAATTTACGCATAATTAATATAAAATATACCAACTAATAAAGGTAGGGATGCCAAGAAAGTATAAAACAATAAATAGATACCAGCCTGAAGTCGTTCAGGCATTAATATCATTAAAATACGTGAAAATTTATATCTGAATGAAACTTGATGAAATCTGGTACTGTTATTTAAACATACAGACATAACAAACCCGCCGAATTTGAAGTAAATTAATCAAAAACTTTAAGGGTTCCGAAACGCAGTCCCAGTGTCCTTTAAAATCTTCTACACATCATCACAGTGCTATAGGCAATTTACTGCTCGGTTCCACATCTGTATAAAGTGCAACGCCACACCTTGAATAGCTATTCTCCTATCTTCCTGAATCGTTTTATCAACAGTAATCTCACTAACTTAGAAGTTTTGATTTATGTAGAGAAAATCAAAACTTGAGTGGGATTTAATTGACTATTACACTATTAGAAGAAAGTATATGAAGATTAGAAGAAATAAAGTACTCTAATACAATAAAATATTAATTGACTTACTGAAATTCTATTTCACTAATGTTAGCTTCACCAAAACATCTGAAAGGGAGCCACCATTTTCAGTTGACTGTATATGCTGTAAACAAATTACGATCGCAAAGCATGTTTCATAGTACCATAAAGAATTTTCAGTTTGAAATGTTGGCAAACAAAGAAACAAATGCTAGGGTAGTGATAAAACGAAACAAATGCTAGGGAAGCGACAAAATTAAACAAATGCTAGGGAAGCGATAAAATTGTGCGATAAGCAGCCATGATTGGTACCGTTTTATTCGTAAAAAGTAGTATGACGTAGTAAAAGTGTAATAGTCAATATTATTTTCAAGTGTTGTTAAAACTTCTGGTTTTCCTGGGCATTCTTCACTCGTAACACTCATTTCAACATTTTTAAACATGTAAACCCCTTATAGAAAATGGCACGGTTCATATAATTAACATCAAGTTTTTGCAGATCCTTGAATATATTTCTGCAGGTTTCATATCTTCTGCTACAAGAAACCGCATCACTGATCGTTGTTTAACTAGTGTCCACAGTTAATGCGGGCACGTTATCTTTCAAGTTAGGGTATTTTACACGTAATTATTTGTATAAGAGATATTGTGTAACAAAGACAAAGGTTGTCAATGTATGTCCACAGAATACGCTACATAGCCAACCATATTAATATATACAAGATTAGTTAAAAGTCCCGCACCACCTAAATAACTTTTGAAGCATACGGTTCAGTGATATGAAACTTGGTATGTGAGGATAACCATATGCTAAGAACTCAATAATGGTATTACCGAGTTTTTTCTACTTCCGGTTTAACCGGAAGTAACTCCAACTCTCTTATTTTAAATGGAACACACAATATATTATTTTATTTTTGAATAGTGCTCATTAAGAGCTTTTCATAAAGTACTCACACTTGATACTTCTGTACAAATTCAGTGTTGCTAAATAAAAATGGAAGTGGTGCAAGATATTCCTAAAGCCTGGTTAAATCATTCCTTAAATGGTTTCTATGATCGAGTGACACATTGTAAAGCAGCTGAGGGCTACCAATTTGAACACATAATTTAGAAGTTGAGCTAGCTTTGTTTTGTTTTTGTTAAGGAAGGAGTATTTTATTATTTCAATATTCGATACACTTTTCTGTTTTCTTGACTTAGCAACAATGAATTTGTACAGAAGTATCAAGTGTGGGTAATTTTTGAAAAGCTCTTAATGAACTTTATTCAAAAATAAAATAATATATTGGGTGTTCCGTTTAAAATAAGAGAGTTGGAGTTACTTCCGGTTAAACCGGAAGTAGAAAAAACTGAGTAATAGCATTATTGAGTTCTTAGTATATGCTTATCCTCACATACCAAGTTTCATGTCACTGAACCGTATGCTTCAAAAGTTATTTAGGTGGTGCGGGGCTTTTAACTAACCCTGCATATAATTATATATTTAATGTAATAACTCCTGTATATAAATAAGGATGAACTCAGACAGTGGAACCCGTCTGATCAAAATCCATCTTGCGGGTAAATTAGTTGAGTAATACATTACATGATAATTTGAGGTGCTATTCAAAGACATTTCGCTAGCCCGCGCTACGAGCGTACTAAACTAGCCCCGACTATCGACTGATTACTTGTACAGGATTCATATCATATCATATAAATATCAAATATCCCTAACGCTGGTTTATGACTAAAAAAAAACGTTAGTTCGCTGATCATCCACCGAAAGCCCGCGCTAAGATTGTCTATGAATACGGCACTTCAAGACGCGATCTGAAATTTCTCAAGCGTCAGAATAACATTCGGAAGTCCGTATCCTGAGCACATCAATTGTTTGTCGTAACATAGAAGAGGGAAGTTTCAAGCCAGAGACCCATTTAATGTTTCTTGATCATGTTATGGCTTTTGTCAACATTAAGAGAGATAACCTCTAACCTATTACAAAACAAATATACTCGAAACTCATTATTACAAAATATAATGGAACTCTACACTGGCAACAAAACAACACGAGGGTACACAATCAGACAACACAGAACTGTCCAACCAATCATAGAGTTCCACAGGACTGTCCTTCACAGACATTCAGGAAGATTACAAAACAGGCATGACAAACTAACACACATAAAAATCCTTTTTTTTTTTTTGGAAGCGATTGGATTTAAATCCCCAATAAAATTTACAGTAAACAATTACTAACAACAAATTGTTTTTAGAAAACCCGGAGGTTCATTGCCGCCCTCACATAAGCCCGCCATCGGTCCATATCCTGAGCAAGATTAATCCATTCTCTATCATCATATCCCACCTCCCTCAAATCCATTTTATATTATCCTCCCATCTACATCTCACCCTCCCCAATGGTCTTTTCCCCTCAGGTCTTCCAATTAACACTCTATATGGATTTCTGGATTCGCCCATACGTGCTACATGCCCTGCCCATCTCAAACGTCTGGATTTAATGTTCCTAATTATGTCAGGTGAAGAATACAATGCGTGCAGTTCTGTGTTGTGTAACTTTCTCCATTCTCCTGTAACTTCATCCCTCTTAGCCCCAAATATTTTCCTAAGCACCTTATTCTCAAACAGCCTTAATATCTGTTCCTCTGTCAAAGTGAGAGTCCAAGTTTCACAACCATACAGAACAACCGGTAATATAACTGTTTTATAAATTCTAACTTTCAGATTTTTTGACAGCAGACTGGATGATAAAATCTTCTCAACCGAATAATAACACGCATTTCCCATTTTTATTCTGTGTTTAATTTCCTCCCGAGTGTCATTTATATTTGTTACTGTTGCTCCAAGATATTTGAATTTTTCCACCTCTTCGAAGGATAAATCTCCAATTTTTATAGTTCCATTTCGTAGAATATTCTGGTCACGAGACATAATCATATACTTAGTCTTTTCGGGATTTACTTCCAACCCTATCGCTTTACTTGCTTCAACTAGAATTTCCGTGATTTCCCTAATCGTTTGTGGATTTTCTCCTAACATATTCACGTCATCCGCATAGACAAGAAGCTGATGTAACCCGTTCAATTTCGAACCCTCTGTGTTATCCTGGACTTTTTAATGGCATATTCTAGAGCCAAGTTGTTCCTAATTATGCCAGGTGAAGAATACAATGCGTGCAGTTCTGTGTTGTGTAACTTTCTCCATTCTCCTGTAACTTCATCCCTCTTAGCCCCAAATATTTTCCTAAGCACCTTATTCTCAAACACCGTTAACCTATGTTCCTCTCTGAAAGTGAGAGTCCAAGTTTCACAACCATACAGAACAACCGGTAATATTATAACTGTTTTATAATTCTAACTTATTCAAAGGGATACCGGCAGAAAACAAGACTGGATGGGACCCAACGTGATGGATGGCCTCATTTTGGTCAGCCCTGAGCTCGGTGTTTATGCCTACATATAGAGTAGCCGACCTTGTCACCGTTGAATTGGAGTGCCAACCGGAAACTAAGCGTAGTCGGTTCTTCGGTTGTAGGAGGCACGATCTTCGTGGGCGTAACGAATAAAGCAAAAGCCACTTTCCTAGAATATATTGTAAAACAAATGAGCTTCCTTAGCAACCAAGTTTCTACGAATTTCTACTTTAAAAATAAAGGAGTTGGCAAAACATCGCACTAAATTCTGCAGAGCAGGCAAGCACGTAGAAAGATGTAAAGTGAGAGTGGTGAGATTGTTTTGGTTTTAGTGCGACGTCATGGATACAGGAAAAGAACAGCGTACAGGCTCAAAACAGGGGGACAAGAACAGACGGGTTCCCCTTGCGTCGTGTTTCTTTATGGAGGCAAAACGCGGCTCCGAAACGTCGGACATCTCTAATCTATCACACGGTGCAGAAAATCTCGCACTGCGTTCAACCCAGTAAACTCTTATGGCATACTTCGTTTAGATAATATTTTGAAATGTACTGCACAAAAGAATGTGTCGTTAATAGTAATATGCGTTACAAGAGCGGTATGTTGAAGTTTTCATGTTCGAGGAAAAGTTTGAAAAAGCGAAACGTAGTTGAGCTTTTTTAATTTCCGAGAACATGAAAACAAACATACCGCTCGTGTATCGTACATTATTTTGTGCGAAGATCGTTTATTACATACCCGAAAGAGGAATTTCTAATTAGTTCCAATGAAATCTCCATCTTGGTTTCTGTTCAGTGACGGCAAATTAGCAAAACAAAAATATCTGTCTTCAACATTGTTGCTTTAAAATGTTTTCTGTGTTTACTATACTCCAGCAGGCCGTCATATACGTCTGTCTTTTTTTTCCCCCAGTCTACGATGCGTCTGGAATCTTGTTGATTTTTTCACGGCTTCCTTAATGTTACCTGCATCACGAATGCAGTAACTTTAGTGGAGTTGTAGAGTTTACTTAATTTTTGCAAATATTTAAAAACAATAATTAACAGTGCAATTTAGGTGAAATTGCAGTGGTAAGTTTCCAATTTATAATTATTACTATATTCAACGTGTCTAAAAATAATATGTTAAAAGCCTAAAGCAGTAAAATCAATATGTCACTTAAGCGGTAAAAAGAGGGAGATTGTTATGTGTGTTAGGTTGGGAATACTGCATGTGGAATTTTAGACTTTCCGCGGATTGGTTTTGTGCGGAAACCAAGCAAATACACACGATCTCGCACAAAACTACATTACGTTTTCCTTATCCGTACTACGAAGCAATAAAAAAACCTTTTAAGAGAAAGATATCGGATAATCTTCCATCGCATCCTGTTCTTTTGTAAAGTCACATCATCTTCTCGTCTCTTGAATTTTCTTAAATTTCTCAGTTCTGACTCAGAGTGAATTATTTATTGCATTACGAAAGGGCAGATATCCAGTGTTAATGCAACACGAAAGGAATCAAACACAACTTACAAAGAAATACAAAACACAAGACAAAGAACACAACAAAATAAAAATACAAAACAACACAAAATAACACGCCAATACAAAACTAGTCAAACAACACAATCACAAAACAATAACAGACACGATTACGACGCAGTAACGCAAATACAAAGCAACAACCAACATTGTTGTATAACAACAGTGAGAGAGATGAAATAAAACTGTAACAACTCGTAGTAAGTGTAAACATCAAGACGTCAACATGCTGTATGTCTCCTTCAGCAAGGTTACTTCGATACACTGTTGAAGTGCAAGTCATAAATGAACCGGAACAAGACAAAATCGGCCAACACACTTTAAACACTCTATACAGAGAACGCCTTGGAGATATCAGACACTGAAATCATCAGAAGTAAGATACGTGCACATATCGATATCCCTTTAATTAAAAGATATTCTCCCTTAAAGACTACTTCATAATAACCAGTACGTTAAAGGTAGTACATATCGGTTGTCTAAACATTAGGTTTTCACAAATCTTGCATTTTACAGACAATTTTCAAATTATTAAAATATGGATATAGGAAATACAACAGAAGCGATGTTTTAAACTCGAATGCATTTTTGACCGAATGTCCACGTCACATGCTACTAGTAGACCTAATGTATTGTACTAATAAAACTGTAACCTAAATGTTTCTGGTAATTTTCGATTTTGCAAAAATAACTGGTGTTAACATGTAAAATGAACTATCTTGACACCGAAAATCGCATTTTTTAAATTTTGTCTGTCTGTCTCTTTGTCTTTTCATTTGATAAGAGCTTTCTATGAAAACTGTTATGCAAAATAAGCTAGGTCCTACTGAATACAACTTCGAAAAGAATTCAGGAGCAAACCACTTAGAACTTATAATGAACTAGTCATTCACTAAGTAATAAGCAGGGAGCGGATTTTTATGTGCTAAAAAATTTGAATATATTTATTTTTATGTGCTAAAAAGTACGAAAATATTGGCTAAAAAATATATTTTTTTTTAATATGACAAAAATACTTTACTTAGCTTGAAAAAAGAATGTTACTAGGTACTCACCAACCACACTTGAGTGCTAGTAGTTGGCCGAGAATTGCAGTGAACAACAAAGGTCATCTCCAAATTCTCCATCACAAATTAATGCCGATTATCTTTGAATAACGTCAATTTCACCTACAGGCACATCCTCCAATACTTGAGCAATTTTACACATTTTTTTATATCCACTGTTTTTCCCAAACACATTCTGGAATTTGTCCCTTAGTACTTGTACTTCTGAACCTGGTAGCGAGTCTAGTTTAATTTCCACGGCACGCACCTCCCTGTTTCAGACAGCAGGTGTTTTGGATGTTTCGAGTTTTTTTTTATGGTGTCACACAAAAAGCTTAAATTTGCTAATAAGAAAGCCAAATCGTTTTTTAAACAACCATCTTTCAGTATATCTTGAAGGATATCGGTTGACGAAGCCCGATAATGGGGAATCACAACAAGACATATTGCCTTACTTGATAGACATGAGCGAGAGGCGAGAGATTTGTTTAAATTAAATAATGTTCATACCCGACCTCTTATTTGTTTTGTTTCACAAACAAAGCGTGGAATGAAATCATCTTCAGCAACAATAAACATTCCTAATTATGTGTTGCAAGATCTCTCCTCCTTGTCCATGTTAATTTATTCTCTAATAATAACATTGATATGCTGCCTAGCAGTTCTCAGAACTTGAGGCGATACTATTACGAAAATGGATCACGGATACACCACACAGCGCTTAGAAACACGAAGCAACCAAGAATTCTTGAAAGATAACGTACTTCTGAGTGATATAATTGAATTAGTTTTAAAATATTTAAAAGTTCTTGTAAAAAATTATTTAAGTAAAAAAAACCTCCAAGATTTATGTGTTTATAATAGATTTTCTGAAAATATGTATTTACATAATTTTTCTGTGAAAATATGTGTTTTATGTGAAATTTATTTATTTATTTATTATTTATTATTTTGCTAATAATTGTAACATAAAATATAATATATACAGAGAAACTTTAGCTCGCCCCTGAAAGAGTAGAACTCGTGCTCAGGGGCGGATTCCTGAATTGAAATTAATAATTATACAATACAATTTGTCTTATGTCTACTATGCAATTACAGTATATAAATTTAAATTTACAATTTTTCAATTTTTATAAAATTCATACGTAACTTTTTAAATTTAATATTAGAACTATTAAAATTGACAAGATTAGGGTATTTAAATAAAAATTTGTTATATATTCTTGGGCCTAAATTACTACCATGATTAAATACTGTAACAGTGTTGCATTTTGGTTCAAACAATCTTAAAGAATTCATAAAATTCTAGTTTTAAACTTGAAACTTCATGTTCGGAATTTTTAACTTTGTTAATTGTGTTTTATCACACGCAAAAAGAATATTTAATTACATAGGAATCCGCTCCTTAGTCATAACAAAGCTATATTTGAATATAATATAATAGATTGAAGCCAATGATATTTACTTGTAACAAGTGTAGCGAAGCGCACGGGTATGACCAGTCATTAATACAAGAGTACTGTAGTCAATTACACACGTTTGCACGCCTTTCTAGTACGAAGGTTAAAATGATCGCCGTAACAAGGATTTATGAACTGCAACCAGGCCCGCGCTACAGCCTATCAGTGTCCACTCCGCACAAATACAGTAAACTGTCACTTGCAATACAAATAACTGTTCTGTACATACCGGAGCCTGCAGGTGGCACTCTCCAGAAGCCCCCTCGGTAGTACCTCCTGTAGATCCTCCGCATGGTCTGCCGCCGTCCGCGCCTGAACGCAGCGAAGTGAGCAGCCCGCCTTGCCTTCTCTTTGTGGCCGCCCAGACGCCTCTGCAGATGAAAGACACTTTGCACGGTCCATCGAGTTAAATATAGACAGACACTACATACACAGCTAATCTGGACTCACCTGTGCCACTGGACCACTGGGTGGTGTTCCCCTCTTACAACTATGCACGTAGTCTGTCGTTTAAACCAAAGCACTGGCATTTAATATGGGAATCAGTATTTCAAACTGTTCATTTTAGGGGAAAATGTTGTATTTGTATATTCTTTTAAAGAATTAAGAGGCAACGGAATTGGATTTTGGGTGCAAATTTTTATTTATTTCTACAATATATTTTTTTGGTTTTCCTTCTTTAAAATGATATACTACATTACATAATTCTCAAATTCTTACTTACTTACTTACTTACTGGCTTTTAAGGAACCCGGAGGTTCATTGCCACCCTCACATAAGTCCGCCATTGGTCCCTATCCTGAGCAAGATTAATCCATTCTCTATCATCATATCCCACCTCCCTCAAATCCATTTTAATATTATCTTCCCATCTACGTCTCGGCCTCCCTAAAGGTCTTTTCCCTCCGGCCTCCCAACTAACACTCTAAATGCATTTCTGGATTCGCCCATACGTGCTACATGCCCTGCCCATCTCAAACGTCTGGATTTAATGTTCCTAATGTCAGATGAATACAATGAATGCAGTTCTGTGTTGTGTAACTTTCTCCATTCTCCTGTAACTTCATCCCTCTTAGCCCCAAATATTTTCCTAAGCACCTTATTCTCAAACACCCTTAACCTATGTTCCTCTCTCAAAGTGAGAGTCCAAGTTTCACAACCATACAGAACAACCGGTAATATAACTGTTTTATAAATTCTAACTTTCAGATATTTTGACAGCACACTGGATGATAAAAGCTTCTCAACCGAATAATAACACGCATTTCCCATATTTATTCTGCGTTTAATTTCCTCCCGAGTATCATTTATATTTGTTACTGTTGCTCCAAGATATTTGAATTTTTCCACCCCTTCGAAGGATAAATCTCCAATTTTTATATTTCCATTTCGTACAATTTTCTGGTCAGGAGACATAATCATATACTTTGTCTTTTCGGGATTTACTTCCAAACCGATCTCTTTACTTGCTTCAAGTAAAATTTCCGTGTTTTCCCTAATCGTTTGTGGATTTTCTCCTAACATATTCACGTCATCCGCATAGACAAGAAGCTGATGTAACCCGTTCAATTCCAAACCCTCTCTGTTATCCTGGACTTTCATAATGGCATACTCTAGAGCAAAGTTAAAAAGTAAAGGTGATAGTGCATCTCCTTGTTTTAGCCCACAGTGAATTGGAAACGCATCTGACAGAAACTGAGTTCTCAAATTCTATCAATTTTAATTTTTCGATTTTCTGAGAAAGTAACACATATTTTAAATTTAATGTTCATTCTTCATAAATAAATTTATGGATTTTGGGTGGGAAGTATACATGAGTAGACTATACGAATAGGACAAACTCGGCTAATTTCGTGATAGTAAGGTTTTGGTGCTAATTAAGTTTCAAATTTAAAAAGGAATGAGTGGTTTTAATGTACGTACATTATTATGTTTCAGGAAGTTATATGTCAGCATTTTTACCTCAAATAAATTTATACAGTAATTGCAAACAAGCAATACAAATGAAAAAAAAAAAAAATTGCACTCTAGAAAGGTTGGTACAATTTCGTGATAGTAACAGATGAACTTTCTGTGACTGCGTTCACATCTGGTAAATTAATTGCTTACATCTTACAATTGATGGCGCGAAAGAGAAAGTCTGTTGGCCTTAACTCCACCGGAATAAATAAATAGATTAAGTTAATTAATTTTGGCAACCTCTGGCATAACCATACACGCGATCCATCAAGATGAATATGACCTTGTGTGTGCCAAAGTGGATGGAATGTCTGCCGGGAAGATGCAGTGTGTGTTATGCTGATGGAATTGTCCAGCAGAGATGTTAATGAAGACAACACAGTCCCAGCCTTACTTTTTGATCCATCTGTGGAAATTATTACTGGTTATCTGTGCATCTTGAGTATTTCATGCATATGACCTTCAAATAATAAATGAGATTTCAGATCTTTTGCAGAACAAAAGGTGTCGATATCAATCTCAGTAGGTACACAAATTTATTTTCAGCGTTGTCAATCTGCCCAGACAAAATTACTTAAAATCTATATATATAATTTGAACTGGTAATGGAAATTAAGGGAAAACGGCTGAACGGATTTTAATAAATGACCCCTCATTTTGAAGCTTGGAACTCAAAGTTTTTCAGAAGAATAGTAGTTTTCAGTGAAATGTCTATTTTTCAACATAATTTTCCTATTTTCAAAAATCCATCCGTCATCAATTTTGAGAACTAGCTAATTGCATTTCAGAATAAAACAAAACACACACTACAGTAAACAATATTACACGAAGGCCATGATCTGCAAGAATGCTGACATATTTAGATCTCAAATTAAATTGGTTATTAAAAACTTCAAGACTTACTAAAAATAATTTACAGATCTGATTCTGTGGTGTGTAATTTTCTGAGTACAGCTGTGTATTGGGTATTAAAAACTACAAAACTTGAGGTGGTTTGATGAATGATGACATTATTACCATTAGAAATTAAATATTATTATAGTTAATGCCATGACGTGACTATTTTTCATTAATTATGCATATTAATGCTATATTGATGATATGAAAGTGAAACGTTTTGGGGTTATATTAGTAGATGTAGAGAATAACTTAAATTAGATTTTGATTTCTATATTTTACTGAGTGGCGGCTATATAATATATATAGTATAGGTTACTGTAAGCTATAAAGCTTACGTAAGATAATAATATTATTAAAAATCAAATATTTTTATACATGTAATCTTCATCTTGCGATGTTTGGTGACGTATACACGTCCGTTGATGTGACATATTAATGAATTGTTATTTATTCCTACAATATATTTTTTTGGTTTTCCTTCTTTAAAATGATATACATTACATAATTCTCAAATTCTTACTTACTTAGGCTTTTAAGGAACCCAGAGGTTCATTACCGCCCTCACATAAGCCCGCCATTGGTCCCTATCCTGAGCAAGATTAATCCATTCCCTATCATCATATCCCACTTCCCTCAAATCCATTTTAATATTATCCTCCCATCTTCATTATTTTTATAGTTATTAATCAAGTGGGGTTGGGTCTTTTTCATATATTTAATGGCGGTGTGGTGTAGATATTTATATGCGTGGTTCTCTTCAGTATTGGCTCGAGAGAGAGTATCTTTCATTATTATGGAAGCAAATAACTTTCAGAATGTCTGGTATTCTTCATTGAAAATAAATATGAAAAATGTTTATTTGAACGTCTAATGAACTTAGTTAGCAGCATTTTCTGCACAAGCCACTAGTTATACTGCATTTTGCAACAGTATAAAACCGCCTTGTCCGCAGGCCTGTTGTCCCACGTTTGAAACCTTCCTACAGCTGAAGGAATCGTTGCGCATTATCAGAGAGAAAGCAAAATTGTTGAAAACACGTGCGATTTGTTGACATCGGACCGATAAAGGGCGTTCGACATATATTATACGGGCTTGATTGGTTAACCTGCACTGCTGTCTAGTAGCTGCACATTGCGAGAGAGTATGGATTGATTGACTACGTGGGTTTGCTGTAATATTGAAGCCAGTCGGTGTCATTGGTTTACTTGGAATCACGACGATCTTGGGGGAAAAGGCAGTGAACAAAACATATTAAAACAGAAAGCTGCCGCGTATTTTGCAGTTATCCGCTACCAGAATGTAGGCCTACGCACTGTTACGTCTACTATAGTCGCGACGCTGTTATTCCCGGCGTGACTCCTCCTCTTTGCTTACGTCTTAGGAAGTCAAGGCTCTATAAAGTCTAGGTAGGTAGTATCGTTCGCCATTTTTGTTCTTTCGTTGCCGAGCTACCATACGAGGAATCTATTTGCCACACCGTTAAACATTATCATGTCGTAGCTCCTATGATAATAAATCAAACGCACTGTAATTCAGCAAGTAATTGAGCTGCAAATTACGTCTTCGTGTGCTTTCTGCGAACGCCAACGAAAGAGCCAAAATGGCGGCCGATTATATTAAGTACTTATCGAGCCTTAAGAAATGAATAACGTCTTCATCAGCGAATCACAAGACGCACACGTTTAAATGTAGCCGATCTGCAACGCGATTGACTCCCGGAAATTAGAGCGACGGGACTATAATTATGTTGTACACGACTTTGAACGTTTTTAGGGGAGCAGCAATGCTGTACGCCAGTTTTTCTCCCCGTACCCCTAGAGACACTTTTCCACTCAAGCCTGTACCCCCAAAGTTGTTAGTTCAAATAATAGCCTACATAATCAGTGGCGTATGCAGAATTTTGCCAAGGAGGAGGGAATTATTAAAATTGTTTACAATTTACATTATCGGTATTTTATTATTATTATTATTATTATTATTATTATTATTATTATTATTATTATTATTATTTAGTCAACTGTCCGAAGACAGGTTTGAACCTGACAAGTGATACCAAGAAGGCACCACTTATGAAGCAACTAGGCCAAGAGATAATGGGGGATGGTGGCCAGTTTCTTCCCCCCGCCATTGCATACAGTACATCACCGACTAGCTACATATTACACTAGTCAGACTTCAGATGCATACAAACAATTGTTTTTTCTCCGACACAGATCGTCAAGTGAGATGTACTGCCTGATAATAGATATACATATCAGCCAGAACCTCAATCATTATTATTATTATTATTATTATTATTATTATTATTATTATTATTATTATTATTTACTTACTTACTGGCTTTTAAGGAACCCGGAGGTTCATTGCCGCCCTCACATAAGACCGCCATTGGTCCCTATCCTGAGCAAGATTAATCCATTCTCTACCATCATATCCCACCTCCCTCAAATCCATTTTAATATTATCTTCCCATCTACGTCTCGGCCTCCCTAAAGGTCTTTTTCCCTCCGGCCTCCCAACTGACACTCCAAGTTACAAGCATTTCTGGATTCGCCCATACGTGCTACATGCCCTGCCCATCTCAAACGTCTGGATTTAATGTTCCTAATTATGTCAGGTGAAGAATACAATGCGTGCAGTTCTGCGTTGTGTAACTTTCTCCATTCTCATGTAACTTCATCCCTCTTAGCCCCAAATATTTTCCTAAGCACCTTATTCTCAAACACCCTTAACCTCTGTTCCTCTCTCGAAGTGAGAGTCCAAGTTTCACAACCATAAAGAACAACCGGTAATATAACTGTTTTATAAATTTAGTATTATTATTAAATTTATTATTATTATTATTATTATTATTATTATTATTATTATTATTATTATTATTATTATTATCAGTCATAAGTTATCACTATCATCATTGCTATCTATGTTTTTCTTTCTTTTTTTTTCTTGTATTAGCTCGATGACCCTGTATAGGGCTTTAATTTAATTTGTATTATTTTCACCAGGGTCTGTATTTCTTTTTTGTATTTATATGTGCTATCTGGTGGGATGGAAGAGAAGGCCTTATGGCCTTAATCCTTTAATTATTTCTTATTTTTAACAAGTACTTAAGATTCTTTAACTTTTTGAGACTTATTTTTTGTACTTAATTATGTGATAACTAATAACATTAAGCAGAGGAATTGAAATACTTTTGAACTGAACGTTAAAGTAATGCATATACTCTTAAAATGTCACAATGTTCTTTTTGTATGTAGGAGTATAATAATTCTATAAAAAAAAAAAAATCGAGTGGATAAAAAAAAAATCCTGTGAGATTAAATAAATAAATAAATATAAATAAATATAATTTACAACCACCTAGATTTGTTTTGTTTTCGTATGTTTACTGAACAGCAGAGCTGAACTAAGTAGCGTTGGATGTCGTCGACCTATACTCCACACATACCTACACTTTCGCTTGGAGCTTTAGGTAATCAAACACAGGACTCTAGTAATGACAAATGATCTACAGCGTTTTAAAAGTTTTGCCGTGATACAATGGCTGCATAAACACAAAACAAAACACAAAATAAGAATTATGACTAGGTTAATTAATAGATTAAGAACAATCATCTTCTACTGTCACAGATTCACTGAAGAAAGATAATGCATGAAGTTGGCAACGCAGATTATCTGGATAGAGCGGTTTGCACCACGCCACACAGCTGCCTGCCTCACCCACGGAGCAGGAATTGGGACGCGATGAAGTGTCTTATGCAGCGACCTCGTTCGTCAAGCTTACGAAAGGGAAACCGAAGAGACGAACGAGTACATCGAGATAGTGAATGGGGCGCAGCTGAGGGTCTTCATTCCGCTAATATTGAGAAAAATGTGGAACAGAGCTCCCTGAATTAAGGGTAAGGTCACA
Source organism: Periplaneta americana (assembly GCF_040183065.1). Classification (NCBI taxonomy): domain Eukaryota; kingdom Metazoa; phylum Arthropoda; class Insecta; order Blattodea; family Blattidae; genus Periplaneta; species Periplaneta americana. The sequence goes on from NC_091128.1 coordinate 179,013,098, forward strand.
CAACTGCCAAATCTCTGGCTAACTGCCGTACGAAGTAAGTGTTCACAACCATTTCTTACAAGATTGTGAGATCAGTCCTCTTGCTCTTCAGATAGGAATATCATACATTTCACATCTACTAATTTCTCCTGAAATTCTCACATCTTTCAGGCATTAATTTTATTAACGTAGACAATATCACTGCGGACTAAAGCAGGGAGATGCACTATCACCTCTACTTTTTAACTTTGTTCTAGAGTATGCCATTAGGAAAGTTCAGGATGACAGAGAGGGTTTGGAATTGAACGGGTTACATCAGCTGCTTGTCTATGCGGATGACTTGAATATGTTAGGAGAAAATCCACAAACGATTAGGGAAAACACGGGAATTTTACTGGAAGCAAGTAAAGAGATAGGTTTGGAAGTAACTCCCGAAAATACAAAGTATATGATTATGTCTCGTGACCAGAATATTGTACGAAATGGAAATATAAAAATTGGAAATTTATCTTTTGAAGAGGTGGAGAAGTTCAAATATCTTGCAGCAACAGTAACAAATATAAATGATACTCGGGAGGAAATTAAACACAGAATAAATATGGAAAATGCCTGTTATTATTCCGTTGAGAAGATTTTATCATCCAGTCTGCTGTCAAAAAATCTGAAAGTTAGAATTTATAAAACAGTTATATTATCGGTTGTTCTGTATGGTTGTGAAACTTGGACTCTCACTTTGAGAGAGGAACAGAGATTAAGGGTGTTTGAGAATAAGGTTCTTAGGAAAATATTTGGGGCTAAGAGGGATGAAGTTACAGGAGAATGGAGAAAGTTACACAACACAGAACTGCACGCATTGTATTCTTCACCTGACATAATTAGGAATATTAAATCCCGACGTTTGAGATGGGCAGGGCATGTAGCACGTATGGACGAATCCAGAAATGCATATAGAGTGTTAGTTGGGAGGCCAGAGGGGAAAAGACCTTTGGGGAGACCGAGACGTAGATGGAAAGATAATACCCATATTAAAATGGATTTGGGGGAGGAGGGATATGATGATAGAGACTGGATTAATCTTGCTCAGGATAGGGACCAATGGCGGGCTTATGTGAGGGCGGCAATGAACCTAAGGGTTCCATAAAAGCCAGTAAGTAAGTAAGACAATATCACAATTTGAGCATCAATAAAAGTTTAAGTGTAACGGTCTTACTAATAACCGTAAGTTTTTATATGAGACTTATGCAGACTTCGGACAGAAACCGTTACTAATAAACCATGCATAAGCGATGGATGTATAAACAACCTATAACTATACATGGGAATTGCTTTGCAGTAGTTAAATACACAAAACCCCTTGTTTAAGCGTAGTATATAGAGAAAAAATGGCTGCCTCTCTAACAGCTGTTCTTATCGATTGTCGTTTTATGATGAAGGTTGCCTAGTAACCACAGAAGAACAAACAAAAGAGCACAGAATAATTAGAATAATATTGCTGTAGCTATACTCTTTGACCAAAATATAGTGTGGTAATCGATCAGGCCCAGTTGTACTATCGATACTTAGCGCGGCACGCTAGCGCGCACTATCGGATGCATAGAGAATCTCAGATATTCTATTACCTTCCATAATTAAATAATGACGAAATTATGAAGTAGCTGTGTAACAGTTTGACTGTTATCCACGACGTATGTACTTACTTACTGGCTTTTAAGGAACCCGGAGGTTCATTGCCGCCCTCACATAAGCCCGCCATTGGTCATTATCCTGAGCAAGATTAATCCATTCTCTATCATCATATCCCACCTCCCTCAAATCCATTTTAATATTATGTTCCCATCTACGTCTCGGCCTCCCCAAAGGTCTTTTTCTCTCCGGCCTCCCAACTAAGACTCTATATGCATTTCTGGATTCGTCCATACGTGCTACATGCCCTGCCCATCTCAAACGTCTGGATTTAATATTCCTAATTATGTCAGGTGAAGAATACAATGCGTGCAGTTCTGTGTTGTGTAACTTTCTCCATTCTCCTGTAACTTCATCCCTCTTAGCCCCAAATATTTTCCTAAGCACCTTATTCTCAAACACCCTTAACCTATGTTCCTCTCTCAAAGTGAGAGTCCAAGTTTCACAACCATAAAGAACAATCGGAAATATAACTGTCGTGCCAGAGAATCAGTCCCATTCCGAGGCTTATTTGAAGGATTCGTAACAAGCTGTTTTACGGTGATTTGTTGTTAGCCACGACGTATGTAGTGATTATTAGTAAGGAATTTACACACGACTTACAAACGAGCTATTCATGTGTAAGTATAAGACAGTTGAACGTCTGTACAAAAGTTTTTATTAGTAAGACCGTTAATGTTTTATGACCAGTTAAGATATAACTACGTAAATTTCGGGACCAATAACCATCTGAAATTGCGAGAGTTTGAATCTATTAATGTCCGAAGAGTTCAAATATTTTAGAGTTAATAAATCGAAAGAATTTCAGAATTAAAATAAGAAAAATTGCCAACTTTACGCATAGTCTTTCTTCCCTAAATCTGCGGCAGTGAAAGAATATCATGCATTCTTATAAGAATAAACAGCACTTACGAGTTTCTAATAATTGCCTCCATCTTCACTGTCGAGGGCGGTCTCGTGTTACAACGACATTGAAGACTGAAGATCCTCAGACTGTCCGTCCCTTATCTCTGTATCGACATTCCTTTACACTGACCAGATCACAATCACCAGGATGGAATGCGCCGCAAGTTCCAGTCTAGAAGTAAAGAAATATTACCTAACAATTTTCGTTTCGTTTTGACGCCAATTCTATTCTGTACAGACGGTAAGTCTGAAATTACTCATTTATATCGTATTTATTATTTTATGATTATAAATTTTTCACAATATTAGTAAAATCCTGGTTGTTTTTTGTCCAAACATAAATAATCTCTAACAAATATTCTCATGAGGCTATAAAGTTTTTTTTCTTCCACCATGTTAATGACGTCAAAACAAGTGCTTACACAAATGTTGGCCACTCGACCGCAATTAGGAGGGCTGTAAAAAATAAGTTTTCCTGAGACCGTTTAGAGAAAGAAAACACAAATTCATGGAAATATTTATTGGAACAGATACAGTAATAAAATTGTTGAGCTATTTTTCAACATATTCCCTACTCGAACTGAGATATTTATCATACAGTGAGATCAACTTCTGCATCCCTGTGTCGTAGACGTTTGCCGCCCGGGATCAGAACCAGTGTGTGACAGTCTGCACCTCTCTGTCGATCCCATGTTATGAAAAATATCTAAATTCCGGTGGGGAATATGTTGAAAAATAGCTCAACAGTGCTATATCTGTTCCAATAAATGTTTTCAATAAAATTGTGTGTTCTTTCTGTAAGCGGCCTCAGGGAAATGTATTTTTACGGCCCTCGTAATTGCGGTCGAGTGGCCAAATTTTGTATAACCACTTGTTTTGACATTATTAACATGGTGGAATAAAAAAAAATATTTTTTTTATCTGCCCTCATGAGAATGTTTGCTTGTAAGCTTGGTCTCAGCATGTGTTGTTGTATAAAATTGTATTATATTGCTGTCATAGTGGCTTGTTTACATATTTTTATGTCTACTGAATGTTGTTCATAAAACATCGATTACTCTGACACGACCTTTGCTTTCATGCACACACAGGGTCACGGGATTTCCAGTTGCAGTCATCTTAACGATAATGTCATATCAAGGAGGCAGTGGTCAATATTTCCTATTGTTGCGACCTGGATATTTAAAACAATTTCCAAAGATTACGAATAAAATAATTCACTAATGTTTACACCGGTATCAGAGAATAAAATACAGGAATTCACAAGACTCTTTTTATTTAGATAAATAAGTAAATAAATAATTAAATAAATAAATAACTTATATTAATTTATTCTGTACAAAGGTACGTACTGTCTGTCGAAACCTCGTAAAACCACAGTATAATGAAGATATACAAAATATTACTGTCAATAATAGGAATAATCATGTAGGCCTAAGTATAAACGTTATTGGAATGAAATAATATCCATCACTAATAGAATGTTATTAGCTAGTCAACAAATTTTTATTATATCCATTGTTGACGTCGTAACTTCATCGAAACGAATGTCGTGATCTATGTAGCTAATGGTTCAATATTACGTTATCAACATAAGCATGTACAAGTGACTTTAAAATTAGCGTCAATTAGTGAATATTTTCATGATGTTTACATTCGGAAGTAATTATTAGTATGATTATGTTGCCATTCCTTTGCCTCATGGCTTTCAAACTGTTAAAATATGAGTAATAAATCTTTTCAGTTAATGTCAAATTATGCCAGTTCTGTCGTAGATTGAGAACCATCTGGTGGAGGTTCCAGACAATACACCCGGTTTCATGACATGCGCACTCAGACTTTGTTCCCACGAAAAGGCCTAGTTGTCTTCATTGTATCTTCTTTATACTGTGGTAAAACAGTCAGAACTTCCATATATATTTTTATTGATTCTCTGCGTACCACATTCTACGTATGCTTAGGTCCTTATATATAATTATTATTTTTAGTATTTTTCTTGATCACACATTTGTTTAAGGCACAGCTTCATTGGTAATCGCACATGTTTATTCTTATTTTCTTTAATGATTATACCATGTTTGTTTTCTATTATGATTATTATTATTATTATTATTATTATTATTATTATTATTATTATTATTATCATCATCATCTACTGTAAGTTATTGTGAAAAAATGTTAATTGTTTAATTTTAGCGGGTTTTCCATCGTTTCCTGGTTTGCCACTATCAGGAATTCCCGTTGTGTTGTACGGGTTAAGGTTTGCTCACTCTGATGACAATGAATTTTATTACCAACAATATCTTCAGTTTTATTAATATTCATCTTTTCCACTGTTGACAAATCTTCAAGTTTGTAGTTACATTATTCTATTTCTTCTTCTTCTTCTTCTTCTTCTTCTTCTTCTTCTTCTTCTTCTTCACTTCATGGTATGCGCAATTGCCCGTTCCGGCTTCAAAGGTCGCTCCACCTTTTCATCGGTCGTCCCTGATCTCTTCGTCCTTTTGGTTTATAATTTATAGCTTTCTTAGGAAGTCTGTAGTCGTCCATTCTCTCTACATGTAATTTCCAATCTTGTCTGTAATTGTCTATTTAATCAATAAGTGGGTATACTCCTAGTTCCTGCCTATATCTTAATTTCTCATTCTATCCAATCTCGTGCATCCTTTTACTTTCCGCAAGAATCTCATCTCTGCCGCTTGTATTTTACTAACTTCAGGTTTTGTTGTAACCCAGCTTTCACTTCCATATAAAAGAGTAGGGACTGCCATTACATTGTAGAATTTCATTTTTTTTTTTCCTTTCTGCTTTTATTCTTCAAAGTTCTATTAATTGTGCAAAATACTGTCTGGAATGATTGTAATTTTAATTTTATATATTATCCTTTTTGTAACTTAGATCAGATCTATTTAAGCAATTAAGCACTGAAAGTTGATCAGGACCAGTGAAAGCCGAAGTATTGCCTCAAGATTATTGAAACATGTTACTATGAACAAGCAGAGGTTCATCATTTCACGTCTGAACAAAATCAACTAAAACAATGGAAACATCCCTCTGTTTGTTTCGAGCTCAGAAATAAGCTGGGAAAATCACGGTTTCAGTCTGAAAAGGAATTATCACAGTTGATTTTCTGAAACATGGTATTACCACAGTCTAGTATATAGTCACGAAGCTTGAGTTGTGAGGGTGCTAGGAACAATAGACTGTGCAGGTACTATTTCGCATTGTCTGTAATGAGGCGATAGTAGCGATCCTAGTAGTTAGCAACTATATGTGGATGCATATTTACTACGTATTGAACTTCGTGACTGTATATAATAGACCAGTCTTGCGATGGTGATTAATAATTGCGAGCGAGAGCTATTTTATGCCCGCTGCGCGCGCGCGGAGCTCTTTTACCTGTAAACATTGCTAAAGGATGTACAGATCTTAGAACACAGCGCGTCATGACGGAACGGAAGCGCTTGAAGCTTTCAAGGAAGAGTGGAAGAGACAATATTTATGCTTCGAACATGGTGATGAAGTCCAGTGTTTGTTGTGTAAAAAAAATATCATTTGCAAAAAAGCAACATAAAACGGCATTATGAGACACAACATGAAAAAAAATATAGGCATTATTCAGGAGAAGAGAGAAATAAATTCATTTCGGAATTGATATCGAAGGTAAATTAATTTACATTTGGGTCAGTAGATTGTATCTAGATTTTTTTATTTCTTTATTTTAAATGTATTGTTGATGTTTTATTTGTTGCTTGTTTCTGGATTTTTACTTTCATTAGACTACGTGTTTCTTTAATTTAGAAATAATATTTTATCTTTGATTGTATTTTAACTCATACTATTACTAAACTCAAATGCTAATTCACTTCTATTCCAATAACTATTTTCAAGATTTTGAGCAAATATGAACTAAACATTTTGAAAACTTTGATGCAAGGAGCTTTTTTAGTAACGTCAATATAAAATATACTTAAAAATATAATTTGAAAACTATTAGACCTAATTGCACCAAATTTTGTACAGATATTATTATTATTATTATTATTATTATTATTATTATTATTATTATTATTATTATTATTATTATAGATCTGTTTATATAGTTTAAATTTCACAAATTTTGGCCGAAATTGTGGAAGTTTTAAAAGTCCTGCATATCCCCTTAAATTATTGACCCCAAAAATTACGATGGCTCTCAATATCTTAATTTAAACCATTTGTTTTTTTTCGTGTTACGTGCATCTCACAAATCACTCTAAGACAACTCATTACATAATCACGACTGGAGAGTAAGGACTACATTTTCACAATCACACAATCAATATACTCTATTTCAATCAATATTGTCATTATTTTTTCAACAAATACTAAGAAGTACTTAGAGATCACACACGTCGAGCAGGTAGACCCTATTAGTTTCTCCTAACCAAAGAAGTGAAGTATTTACATAATAAATAATTGCTTTTGACAATAAAATTTAATGGTTTACATACAATTAACTTTTCCTATTTCTCTTTTTGTTCCTAAAAAACCCTTCCCTTTGCGATTTGTTTATATATGTACATGTATATTAAATAACTGAGTAATTAGCCCTATTACATAGCCAGAAATTTAGTAACCAAGTTATTGTAATAATTGCTGCCTTTATTCGCTGCATGTGCATGTACATCCCTGTTGTCTACGTTACAGTGGATGCGCTATGCGCTCGTGATCACGGTCGAGCTCTTCTACCGTGATTGGGAGCTAATATCGTCTCATCCCTGTTCTAGACTGTGGTATTACTATCACGCTGAAAATTATTCCAACGGGCGTAAATCACAGAATGCCGTGTCTGAGGCCTTCCGGTGGAGCTGGCAAGCAGCTGCGTGTAAATTGTCTGAATCGAATTCAAGGAATTTCGGGTCATTATAAAAACAATATTATGAACCCCAACCCTGATGGAATGGTGCGACTCTATCCAACGTAATATTTTCCAGTCATGTTGGACTCGCCGGAGTTCAAAGGCAGGTCTCGAACTTGCAGCTGACCTTATTCCTGATACGCAGGGTTAATAGCGTAATTAACTAGTTGATTAATAAAGCGTGGAGATGGGAAGAGGGCGGAGTGAGATAAATCAGCCAGTCTTAGCTGACGGGATAATTCATGCGTTACTATGAGCAGCGGTGTTACTTCTGAACAACAAGAATTGAAAGCTCAAGATAGGGCAGGGTTCTATAGCAGAAGTTGTGACCAAGGCAAGGGTTGGCATTGAGATTTAAATTCAGAGTTAATCCGAATTCGGCGAAGTGTGAGTGAATCTGCACAACACATTTGCAACAAACGGCAGAAAGTTGACCTTAGACCAAACGCTACCACGTCAAACAGCCTCGTTGCAGTTGATAAAATACAGATGAAGTAAATATGTACATCTTGATTACACAACTTTTAACGCTGTATCACTTCGGAATATGTATGATAAGAACTTTCTTGTCTTAAATTCTAACGTACCTTGTTAACATGTTTCGACCTATTTTCGGTCATCTTCGGAACTGGTCGTTGTTGGTCTTGGCGTCTCTTGTTTCCTGTGTGGGTGCGTTCGTAGTGTAGAGTCAAAGAGTGTGTGTGTTTTGAAGTTGAGTTGTGTGTTGAGAATATCGTTGGGGTGTGTTTTCATGTGTCTGTATGTTTCATATTGTTCTAGTGTGTTGAGTTTCTGGCTTTTTGGTTGGATGTGCAGTATTTCCATGTCTGTGTTGATGTCTCTGTAGGTGTGGTTGGCATTTGTGATGTGTTCTGCATATGTGGAGGTGTTTTGTAATTTTGTTATGGCTGTGATGTGTTCTTTGTAACGTGTTTGAAATGATCTGCCTGTCTGTCCTATGTAGAAGTTGTTGCAGGTGTTACATTTGAGTTTGTATACGCCTGTGTGGTTGTATTTGTTTGTTTGTGTGTTGAGATGTTTTTGTAAAGTGTTATTTGTTCTTATGCGATGTTGTAGTTTAATTTCTTGAATGAGGTTGCAATTTTATGTGTGTTTTTGTTTTCGTATGTTAGTGTGATGTATTTTTTGTGTTCTTGTGTTTGTGTTGTATTCTTCTGTTTTTTGTGGTTTTGTTTTGTCTTACGTATTATGTTGTCTATAATAATAATAATAATAATAATAATAATAATAATAATAATAATAATAATAATAATTTATTTTAGCTGGCAGAGTTAAGGCCGTAAGGCCTTCTCTTCCACTCAACCAGCAAAAAGAGTATATACATATGCATGAACTTACAAGAATTCAACAATTTGATTTAGATTAGATTTACATGTATACAAGATTTATTTACGAATTAAACAACAAAATACTATGAACTATTAATTAAACACTGAAATAAACTGTGTAGCAGAATTAAGCTAAAATACATAGAATGTTAATATATTTCAAATAATATTAGATAATAGAAAGAGATTATTATGAGACAATTTTGAAAATACAGCACAATCAGGATGATGTCTAAAAGAAAGAAGTAACAATGTAGTCACTGATAGTTTAAATCAGTATGATTGGAGTGAAATGCTAAGAAGGTTATCTTTTAAGCTGTTCTTAAAGGTGTTTGTTGTCTTGCAGCCCCTAATACTTTGTGACAAGGAATTCCATTGACGCGAGGTGGATACTGTAAAAGATGATGAATAACAAGATGTTCTATGAAGAGGTATACTTAGCGTGCCACAGATAAGTGATCTGGTATTTACGTCGTGGTTAGAGTATAGATAAGAGAAACGAGACGAAAGGTAATTTGGTGTTAAGGTGTGCAGAATTCGAAAGAGTAAAGACAAAGAATGTAAAGTTCTGCGTTCTTTAAGTCGGAGCCACGAAAGACTTGCGAAGGACGGTGATATGTGATCATATCGTCGGATGTTGCACACGTATCTGACGCCCACATTCTGAGCTCGCTGTAACTTGACTGACAGTTCAGAACTTAGGTCACTTAACAAAACGTCACAATAATCGAAGTGCGGCATTACTAGGGTTTGCACTAGGGTAAGTTTTAGTTGCTGGGGCAAGAAGTTTCTCAAGCGACTCAAACAGTGAATGGAGGAACAGATTTTTTTTATCGTTTCTTTAACGTGAAAATTCCAACTTAGATTATTATCAAAAAAAGAAGCCAAGATTTTTTACGACAGATGAATAAGGGATTAGCGTGTTGTTAAGGGTAACAACTGAAAGATTACTGTTATTAAGGGAGTTAACTAAACGCTTATGTCCAATAATTATAGCTTGAGTCTTACTTGGATTAAGTGCGAGTCCGAAATTGGCCGCCCAAGTGGAGACAGTGGCTAGGTCACAATTTAACTTGTCAATCGATTCATTGATCGTATTGGGTCTGGAATGTATGTAAAGTTGTAGGTCGTCGGCATAGAGGTGATATCGGCAATACTGTAAGTTCTTTGATACGTCATTAATGTAGATAGAGAAAAGTAGTGGTCCTAATACGGAGCCCTGCGGCACTCCCGCCTTTGTACATCGCCATTGGGAGAATTGATTATCAAGAGAAACACACTGTTGGCGGTCCCGTAGGTAGGAGTCCATCCAGCTCAAGGTATTGTCTGACAGGTGCAAAGTCTTCATCTTTGCAAGAAGCAAGTCGATATCAACAGAATCAAAGGCATTGCTGAAATCGAGAAGAGTTAGTGCCGTTACTTCACCCCTATCCATAGCTTGACGGATGTCCTCAGTCACTTTAAGTAGGGCTGTAGTAGTGCTGTGTCCATGCCTGAAACCCGATTGATAGTCATCAAGGAGTTTGTGTTCGTCGAGATAGTTCGTAATTTGTCCGTGTACAATATGTTCTAATGCTTTTGAAAGAGTGGGAAGAATTGATATCGGTCTGTATTGGTTTACTGTAGAAGGTGTGTTAGATTTAGGTAAAGGTTTCACTAATGCCATTTTCCAGAGTGAGGCGTAGGACCCAGTCATAATAGATGCATTGAATATATGGGTGACGGTCGGCAGGATCACATCTATTATTTTATACAGGAGAGTGATATTTATATTGTCTATACCTTGGGCTTTAGATTTCATACGTCGCAGCGTCTTCATTACGTCAGTCGGGTTAATGTATTTAAAGAAGAATTTATCCCACACAGGTTGGGGGTAAGATCTGAGAAATTCAAGAGCCTCTTGTTCATGTAATGGTTCAGGTGGAGCAGTGACGAAATGTTCATTTAGACTATTGAGTGACAAGTTGATGTTATCTACCCGAGGCTTTGCTTTTGTTAGACCCAGGTTATTAAGGTTACGCCACAATTATTTCGCACTGACCGAAGGGAGAATAAGGGAATGTGCATGGCGTAATTTAGCATTTCTTACTGCTTGATTACATTTATTTCTTAAAACTTTGTAAGTATTAAAATCTAATTCGTCCTTGCTCCGTCTGTATTTACGATAAGCAGTATCTCTGTCTGTCATGAGTAATTTTATGGCATCGCACATCCAAGGCGCAGGGTGTCTACCAACTCGTCTGGTTTTCAAGGGTGCGTGTTTATCGTATAACTGAATTACTAGGTCGTTAAATTTTTCGATTTTGTCGTCAATGTCTGGTAAATTCCACACTTCAGTCCAAGGCAGGCTAAGTGCATCGTTGATTAATTCATCATGCTCAATATGCTTCAAGTCACGGTATGATGTGATGTGAGGTTTATATTTTGGACAATACAAGGAATATTCTAGAAAGATTATGTCGTGAGCTGAGATACCCGGCTCTGGTAGTTGTCCATTCGTTAATGCTAGCTGAGGATTAGTCGTGGCAATAATGTCAAGAAGTGTCTCCGATTCCTGGGTGTGGTGGGTAGCTGCGGAAGGAAGGATGGACATATTGTAAGACTCAAACATGTTCTTAAGTTGAACTGTAGCGTAATTACTTGAATTTAATAAGTTTGTATTGAAATCGCCTAAAATAACAGTATGGTCATAGTGAGGCACAAGATTAAGCAAAGGTGTTTCAAGGTCACTTAAGAATCCTGATTTAGGGGGTTTGTATACAACTCCAAGGAGGCACTTTTTGTTGCTTGCACCGACTTCGATGAATAGATATTCAGGATGTTCTAAGACTTCATTCGAAGACTGGTAGACAATTTTAAACGGTAAGTCCGATCGCATATATATCGCAACACCACCTCCACGCTTACCGATTCGGTCATTTCTACATTATGTTGGGGTTGTATCCGTTTTCTTGTGCTATGTATTTGATTGTGTTTAGCTCTTCGTTGTAATCCTGTTGGTTCATTGGTATGTTGAGTAGTCTGTGTACCATTGTTCGGAATGCAGCTTGTTTGTGTTGTGTGGGGTGGTTGGATGTTTGTGTATGTGTTGTTGTTGTGGGTTTTCTGTATACTTTGAATGCTTGTTTGTTGTCTAATTTTGTTATTGTTATTCAAAACACACACACTCTTTGACTCTACACTACGAACACACCCTCACAGGAAACAAGAGGCGCCAAGACCAACAATGACCAGTTCTGCAGATGACCGAAAATAGGTCGAAACATGTTAACAAGGTACGTTAATATTTAACACAAGAAAATACGTATCATACATATTCCGAAGTAAATATGTTCTGTTGTGGGGTGCAGCCAGGATTTGAAAGTTAAACATACTTTTAGATAGTGACTATGCCATTCCTACAAATATTAGGGATGTTGGACAGAATCTTCATGGCTATCCAAGTTCAAAAATCCACGAGATGTAAACGTGTAACATTTTTTTTTTCAGATCCACATTGCTAAATGACAACGAAATTTGGACTCACTGGAAACATGAACGCAACGCAGATGAAATGTGCAAGAATCGTTTACTTTTCATTACATCAGAGGTAAAATAACGAAATTACGGTATTAACTATGAAATATTACATTATATCCTCAATATACAATATACACAAATTTGTCTTTCGGAAAGACGACTAGGAAGACCTCTGAAATATCTGGAAGATGACAGTCATTTGTTCACTGCAACGGACCTTCTAATGAAAGGAGTGAAGGTTTCTGATGACGAATTACCACCATTCCACGCAATAGAAGACTCTTGTCAGTGCAACCAACGCATCCTTCGTAACTTTATAAGCTTGCATTTCTGATATACCTATGCAATGTCTGTCTCACAAATATTTTTATGCTACCTAGACCTACTTCACTCCAGCTTTATTTTACTTAGTTTTAATTTCAGTTCAATTTAATTTCCTTTTCCAGTTCATCTACTTTTTCATTTCAATTCATTCCACTTCATTCATTTCAGTGCCCCAAACATTACTTTTTTAATTACACACCATTTTCTGTATCACATATAATTTTTTGCATTAAAAATAAGAAAACGGTGGGGGGGGGGGTCTAATAAGAGAGTAAATACGGTATTGTTTCATTTTAACATCAATTATATTATGAGAAGCTATTCTACGTTTTAATTCCCACATTTTTTTTCATATTTTATTTATTTCATTTTAGTGAAACGATTAAAAATAACTTTTTTTATATTTACGTTGACGGAAGGATCTCAATTTATAAATTTATGATATAAAAATAAGATTAAATACAGTAGGCCTACTATTTTAGGTATAGTCTTGATAACACTGACTTTAAAGAAAGCGTCAGGCCTGTATGGAACAAAGAAGCCCTGGAGAAGTTGAAATAATTACAACTTTGACAAGAAGCTACTGAAGGAGGTCACTGTTCTGATGCGTATCGCAGCGTCTGAATGGCTTCTCAGATGAACAGAGATCCCTCATCTCGCTGCCACGTGGTCGCATTCCTCTCTCTCAATTCCCAAACTTCGAAAGGACTCGTGTCCGAATTAGGTCAGCAGCGGCTCTATTTTGTCGTGATTTATACTGCCATTACTAAAGAGGGTGATTGTTAACAAGGACCGTCTTCAGGAATGTCACTTTCACTTAATCCGACTTTAGTAGAGAGAAAACGCAGAATTTGTATTCAGAGTCACAACTTAACTTACTATTCAGTCGTAACTTAGCCAAAAGCTAGTACGATTCAAGATACGTGAAGATCAACCTTTGTACAACATTTAGCGCTATAATTTGCCTGAACAACAACCTAATGAGACATTTGCGTGCTAAGATGAAACTAAGTTTAAGGCTGAAATGGATTTAGAAGATATAAATTTCCAAGAATTCATGAATCATGAGTTCTGTGTCATATTATTTGTTTCTTAATCCCAAGTTATGCCTATGTAATCATAACCTCAATCTTATCTCCAGTTTTACCAGTGTATTCAGAAGTTATGTAGCTATAAAGAATGTTCAAAATTTCTCTTTACTGTATTATTATTATTATTATTATTATTATTATTATTATTATTATTATTATTATTATTATTATTATTAATTTTCATCTGAAAGTCAATGAAGAAGGAAGACTTGATATTTTAAAATCAGTTAACCTGTATGGGTGCTATGCACAGACATTTCGCTAGCCCGCGCTACGAGCGTGCTAAACTAGCTCCGGCTATCGACTGATTACTTGTACAGGATTCATATATCATATCGCTAACACTGGTTTATGAATACGAAAAACGTTAGTTCGCTGATCATCCACCGGAAGCCCGCGCTAAAAATGTGTATGAATTTGGCCCTAAATATTTATATCACATAATAGAATTTGAAAAAATATATATATAAGTATTAAGTTTACAAAGACTGGGATTCTTTCATCTGAAATAAAAATTACTTATAATCTTATATTAATATATTTTTATTCAACATAAGGTTGTTATGTCTATTTTGAATGATACGTATTTAAATAACAAAGCATAAAGCAAGAATTCTCGTGTTCCCTGTGTACAACAACTTTATTGAATTGCATTCTGTCTAGGCATATTTTGAATGATAGTTACTTAAATAATAGCTTCTTGTTTAAAGGTTGTGCAGTTTATTATTTAGCAGAAGTGAGGTTAAGAATACCGGTAATGAGGAATGTTAGTCTACATTCGAAATAGAAACGTCTATTATTGTTTGTTCTCATACAGTGCAAAATAGAAAAGATAATAATTTAAATATAAATATCAACGACGTACAGATTATGAGATGGTCAGATGTCAGATTTTTAGGTGTAATGTTTGATGAATGTATGAACTAGATGGAATAAAAAACAGACAAAAAGATGGAGAGAAATAGCCTATAAAAGAGTAACTAACAAAATTGACAGGAGAAAGGAAAAAGAAATAAGAAAGGAAGGTGAATGTTACTTATGTCCCGCCCACTATAGGAGACATAGGCCAGTTTTACACTAATGCTAAACATATTTAGTATAACTTGTTGCTTGTGGGCCATCCCAAACCCCGACCTTCACTCCTAAGAGCGCCAGTCCTTATATACCCGTCAGTCAAGGCCTTCTGACAAATAAAAGCAATTGACAATAGATATCTCAGTCATGACAACCTCATAAAATATCCTATCAATTTGAATAATCGATCTTGCTACGTACAACATAATTATATTATTACCCATTTCAGCGAGTACGGACGACCACTGCAAAGTACGACAATTTGGTCCAGGGAGCATTCTCTTTTGGCACAAGGATGATTTATGTAACATGTTTCTAAATTATTAGTCTTTTAAATACCGGTACATTCTTTAATATAATTTAGTCCAGGGAGCATTCTCTTTTGGCACAAGGATGATTTATGTAACATGTTTCTAAATTAGTCTTTTAAATACCGGTACATTCTTTAATATAAATTGGTCCAGGAAGCATTCCCTTTTGGCACAAGGATGATTTATGTAACATGTTTCTAAATGATTAGTCTTTTAAATACCGGTACATTCTTTAATATAGTTTGGTCCAGGGAGCATTCTCTTTTGGCACAAGGATGATTTATGTAACATGTTTCTAAATTATTAGTATTTTAAATACCGGTACATTCTTTAATATAATTTGGTCCAGGGAGCATTCTCTTTTGGCACAAGGATGATTTATGTAACATGTTTCTAAATTAGTCTTTGAAATACCGGTACATTCTTTAACATAATTTGGTCCAGGGAGCATTCTCTTTTGGCGCAAGGATGATTTATATAACATGTTTCTAAATTATTAGTTCTTTAAATACCGGTACATTCTTTAATAAATCACTGAAAAACAAATGTGAATATAGGGATGTGGAGTGAGTACGGAATTATTATTATTTTTGGCGCATCATTTTTACGTAAATAACGACAAATAAAAACTAACATGCCGCATATTTTAAGAAACACAGGAAACAAGCATGAATATTATTCACCATTCTTAATGATCTTGGGATAGAAAAAAAAACGTATGGAATAGAAATTACATACAATTAATGTGCGTGTAATAAGCAATAAGCAAACCATCTTCGATTAATCATTTCAAAACAACGTGAATATAGCGTGGATTGTGTAGGAAAATAATTTCTTATATGTTGCTGCCAATGTGCATCATTGTTAACTTATGAAAACAAATGAAAATCAACATGGCATATAAACACTATTTGAAGAAAGATAGGAGATATTGAGTAATATTCAGCGTTCTTAATGATCTTTGGATGGAAAATAACAATGAAATATGTATAAAATAGAAATTACATACAGGTGAGCATAAAAAAAACAGTAAGTAGAATCATATCTGATTAATAAGCTTAAATTACTCCAGGTTTAGTTTAAGAGTGCCCTATATCTAACGATGTCTCCCAGCAAATTACTTAATTCATAAAAACAAAAAAAATCGTGTTGGAAGATTGAATTTGTGTATTTTCTCTGAAACTTTCCAAATATCTGTAGGCAGTCTTTTACATTAGATTGCCGAAAATTGGTTTATAGCGCAGCATTGGCAGTGATAAAAGTGTGAAATATTCGTTCAGTGAGCGGTGGATACTCTACATTGACCGAAAGGAATAAAAGAGACGGAATAAATTAAGATTTGAGCAGTAATGAGAAATGAACAATGGCAGGAGCAGCAGCTACTGCAGAAATGCCAGATCCGTCGCTCGAGAGGACGAGCTTCACGTAGACATGCTCCAGTGCGCAGGCGGCCGTTTGTAGTCAAAGCGTCTTTGAAGTGCGTTCGATCATCACAGCTATCGACTTTTCCAAACATGTTACTTCCCGCTAGACGGGACAGTACAGCACACTTCAAGTGAAAGAACTGGTCGGCGATCACGAAGATAGAGGGGCGGCAAACAACGCACTTTTGTTGGAATCCGAAGACGACGAAACGCAGAAACACACGACACGGCCCCCTGCAAGGCCTTGCAGCTCTACGAGGAACTTGTGAGTCAGCCTTAACAGCGGAAGATCAGTTTGCCCTAATTTTGAACATGGCATTCACGGCTAACTGGATCCGAAGTGTAAAGATACGTTATTGTGACGCAACAAAAGTCAATTCCTTCAGCGGGAATGAACATTTATCATCCTGGAGAGTGGGACTGGGAGACCGTCTGTAGTCAACACATTACCTACCAGCCAATTCAACTGTGACTGTAGCAAACGAAATGAAGTAGGCTAATTTTACTGAGGGTCAAAATCTATGCGTGTTGATATGGACTCAAAAACAGAAACTGGCTATTTACTCAATAATTCATTTGAGGGAGGTGGATTAATCTTGCTGAGGACCGATGGCGGACTTATGTGAGGGCGGCACTGAACCTGCGGGTTTTCTAAAATCCATTTGTAAGTTAGTAAATTTTATTGGGGATTTAAATCTTATCATTTGCAAAAAAAAAAAAGGATGTTTGTTAGTGTGTCATGACTGTTTTGTAATCTTCCTGAATGTCTGTGATGGACAGTCCTGTGGAATTCTATGATTGGTTGGACAGTTCTCTGTTGTCCGATTGTTTACCCTCGAGTTGTATAAATAAATAAATAAATAAATAAATAAATAAATAAATAAATGAGCAAAGAAATAAACAAGTAAATGAATGAATCAATAAATAATTAAATAAATTAACAAGTAAATGAATGAATAAATAAATACCGGTACACAAATGAATACATAAATAAGCAAATTCCTAATTGACAAAATGAATAAATGAGTAAGTAAATACAAATACCTATTATATTATATTATATTATATTATATTATATATTGTATTACAAAACACAATACAATCATAATAACACAAAATATAGTACCGCTGATTTGCTCGCGAAACATATTTTGAGAAACGCTACTCTACACCGTACGTTGGATTATTTATACAATATTTTTTCATAATGGATTTACATTTATTAAGATATAATGTTCACAAGTTTCAGAGAAATATTGTAAGGTTCAATAAGTCTGCACCTTCTTCCTCGAGGGATTCGTAATTTACATGCCTCTCAGTCAATATCAGTTCCAAAAATATCGTTATCAATATTCCTTCTTTCATAAATGCGGTCGACCTGGTTGGCGAGTTGGTATGGCGCTGGCCTTCTATGCCCAAGGTTGCGGGTTCGATCTCGGGCCAGGTCGATGGAATTTGAGTGTGCTTAAATGCGACAGGCTCATGTCAGTAGATTTACTGGCATGTAAAAGAATTCCTGCGGGACAAAATTCCGGCACATCCGGCGACGCTGATATAACCTCTGCAGTTGCGAGCGTCGTTAAATAAAACATAACATTTATTTATTTATTTATTTATTTATTTATTTATTTATTTATTTATTACCAACAGAAAACGTGAAGCAATAGCATAGAGAGCACAGATGCTTTTCTCACAGACTTCAAATGGCATCCTAGTCACACCCGTGGAATGAACTCATGTCACTCGCTACCAAACATGACACTGCATTCATATCTACCGAGTGGAATGTCATGTTCACCAGAACAGCTGTGCCGTCATGTCCGCCTAGTGTTGCGTGCTGCCTGACGAACCTTAGCAGGCGCCGTTGTGCGACAGAAACGTATGGACTGCGCGTTTGCAGCTCATAATGAAATAAAGTCACTCAGACAAATTAAAAAAAAACACGAGATTAAAATAACTTTCATATGGAAACTACACTCAGCAGTATCTATTGCAAGCATATCAAATGTTGAAATAGCGGTTTGTTATACATGAGATGTAACGAAACAAGAAATGCAAATGCTCTAGAAATGTAACGCATAAAATCATATGCATATATTTTGATTCTATTTCCAACGTTCTCTTAAGTATGATTGACGGGAAGGTATGTTCCCTTGGCTTCTATTGCGGCATGGTAGGGTTGCCACCTCTCAGGGTTTGACCCTGAGTCTGCAGGTTCTGATACCTCATCTCTAGGTTCCGAGTTCAGCTATAATTTCTCCGGGTAAATGTTTATTGTTTACTGCCGTTAAGGGGAGAGGACGATATTTTTTGGTGAAAAATGAGTAAATTAAAAAAAAATCTTTAGAGGACTCTGTGATATGTGTGGAATGCATTGCATATCATTTTGTGGGTATTTGTGCCCTTATCGGATGTTGAGACGCCATTTTTAAACTTCCTGCATTATGGATTTTTAAATCACACGTCCCTTTTCATTGTTGTTTCCGGTAAATTAAATTAAAAAAAGAAGTCTTTAAAATACTCTTTAATATGTGTGGAATGCATTGCATATCATTTTATGGGTATTTGTGCCCTTATCAGATGTTGAGACGCCATTTTTAAACTTCCTGCGCTATGGATTTTTAAATCACACGTCCCTTTTCATTGTTGTTTCCGGTAAATTAAATTTAAAAAAAAGAAGTCTTTAAAATACTCTTTAATATGTGTGGAATGCATTGCATATCATTTTATGGGTATTTGTGCCCTTATCAGATGTAGAGACGCCATTTTTAAACTTCCTGCGCTATGGATTTTTAAATCACACGTCCCTTTTCATTGTTGTTTCCGGTAAATTAAATTAAAAAAAAGAAGTCTTTAAAATACTCTTTAATATGTGTGGAATGCATTGCATATCATTTTATGGGTATTTGTGCCCTTATCAGATGTTGAGACGCTATTTTTAAACTTCCTGCGCTATGGATTTTTAAATCACACGACCCCTTTATCGTTGTTTCCGATAACTTCATATTTTTTGCTACATTGCCAGATAAAAATGGATATAACTTCTGAACTATTAAAGATACATTCATGAAATTTAGAACACACATCTTTAGACTATTAGGAAACTTTTCTCTGTAACAGAATTTTGTTAATAGATTTCATTTTTAAAATATGCCCGTTTGTTTGCGAAAAAGGAAATAAAAAAAGTGTTATTAAATTTTAATTGTTTATTTTACAAACGTAGGGACTATTATCGAAATTCTGTTACACACAGATTGTAGAGCATGCTTTTGCAAGTACATTTCAAAAAACTGTTTGAATATATATTTAAAAACGGTTTAGATATATCGGTTTTAGTAAAATCCTACATTGGGTATATATATTTTTTTAAATCTGGGCCCCCAAATAATTTTTTCAAAATATTTATATTTGGTTGAGTTACTACAGCTATGAGCTCTCTACATACAAAAAATTAATATTTTTACACCAAATAGGAAAAAAGTTAAAAAAAAATACCATCCTGTCCCCTTAAAAACTTGAAGCAAAATGGGTATATACGTTCAATTCTATTCAACGAAATTACGCTACTGAAGCTAAGAACTCTTGTCGTGTAAATGTAGATGAAGACCGTTTTTATAATGAAACTGCTCTTTTGAATGACGTTTTGAGAAAATCTGATGATAGACTTACGTCTGTCTTTAGATCAAATATGGGTGAACATATTTTGAAACTCCAATTTTTCCAACTTCATAAATTGATATCAAAGACAATGTCTGTACCAGTTAGCAATGCTTATGTTCGCTGACGTCAATCTATGGAATGACTAGCCCAATGGCTTATTGCAAACTTACTGAATTGAATTTTAAGATGAAATGTCAGCAATCTGCAAAATATATAGCTAAAGCTGATCAAGGAGACCCACTAAATGTCGTCAAAGTAATCACAAATAAGCTCTAACTTTAAAATGAACGCAAAGTAAAGACAATAATTTATATTCACTACTCAATATAGGGATCGGCCTGGATGGGGCAGTCGGTAGAGTGCTCTCCTTTTGTGTCTGAGGTTGCGGGTTCGATCCCGTTCCAGGTCGATGGCATTTAAGTGTACAGTAATGGCAAAAAAAAAACCGGACCGACGGAGTAATCAAAGTCCCCGAAATGAGCCACTGCGCATGCCACGCCATCATTCACAAGACAGCGAGCAACCTATTGAAACTGTTGTAGTTTCGACTGCTGATGTAGCCCATTTCGAAAGTCATTAGAAAATAAGCTGGTAAAATTCTTGTTCTGGGAATAATAAGTTAATTAAGTAGTAAAATATCGCTGCAATCGAAAAGTATTGGGAATAAATGTGAATGAGAAACAAAGGGTAGCTCAGTTGGTAGAGCAGCTGGCTACGGACGGGAAGATCCGGGGTTCGATCCCAAGTGGTGACGGGATTTTTCCCGTTGCCAAATTTCCAGAACGGCCCCGAGGTTCACTCAGCCTCCTATAAAATTGAGTACCGGGTCTTTCCCGAGGGTAAAAGGCGGTCAGAACGTGTGCCGACCACACCACCTCATTCTAGTGCCGAGGTCATGGAAAGCATGGTGCTCTACCTCCATGCCCCCCAAGTACCTTCATGGCATGTGACGGGGATACCTTTACCTTTTTTACAAAAAAAAAAGTTTCCTTCCCAGGCAGGATTCGAACCACGAAAGTCTTAGTTACCAGTCTATCGTGCTCTGGAGTGAACGAGGCTCTGAAATCAGCTACAGGGGTCGGTCCGGTTTCTTTCCCACTACTGTACTTAAATGCTACAGGTTCATGTCAGTAGATTTGCTGGGATGTAAAAAAACTCTGCGGTACCAAATTCCGGCACACCGGCGACGCTGATATAACCTTGGCAGTTGCGAGCGTCGTTAAATAAAACATGATTTATTTCTTTTTTCAACATAGGGCCATGTAATTGTCAAACTTTCTTATTTCCACTGCACTGTATAATTTGTACAGGGACATCATTTTATTTTTACTCACATTTTTATTATTAACCTGGCTATACCTTCAGAGAACCGGAAACACAGTTTGCTATCCCCTTCCACGACTGGAGTTCGATGATACTGGCGTAAAACACAAATCTCTCTACTAGGTATAGGAGGGAAGAAAAGTAGTTCATCCATTTACGTAAACTAGGAAATATCGCGATTTTGAGTTTGATAATTTTCATTAGGTTTTTGTTTAATCAAAATACAGTACAATATTAACAATGAGTGTTTTTACTCACGAACTGAGCTGTCCATGTGGACGTATTCATTATGCAGTGTATATTATACTGGCTACAGCACATTAGCGTACAATACAGAGAAAGAAATTAAATTGAAAAATAATCATAATATGAATATTTAAACACATTTTTTAAAATGGTGGCCGTTCATTTCGATACAGGCTTCAGTTCTTTTGTGCATATTATCGCACTATAGACTATTGTACCTAATCCCAATTACCAGTTTCGTCCTGCATGCTAGTAACTCGAATTGAAATAATTCAGTACCGTCCACACCTGTGGAGTAACGGTCAGCGCGTCTGGCCGCGAAACCAGGTGGCCCGGGTTCGAATCCCGGTCGGGGCAAGTTACCTGGTTGAGGTTTTTTCCGGTGCAAACGGCAAACGGCAAATGGCAAACGGACAGTACCTGTGCGAAAATATGTTTCAATATCGAAAGCTCTTTCGTCACTAGAAAACGCGAACATATTTCCGGAACGTACTATACTCACTAACTCAGTACTGCTTACTGTATGCGGTCTTGGATCTGTGTGGAGGACGGGTGAATTTCATTAGCAGAAGGGGTGGGAGTGAAGTACATTCAAAAACTCAGGTACAATAAAAATTGAAGTAAAAATAAAATGATGTCCGTGTACAAAATACATTTTAGTTACCTCAAATTTTCAGTAGTAAATATAAATACAGGCCTATTAATATTTGAAAATAAAAGTTATATTGTTTTCGCCAGGGAAAAGCTTAACCGAACCCTACGGCCTAGCCGATGCTTACTACATAATTACCTACTTTTCTAATAAAGTAAACAATTGTTGATTTAATTCTTTATCTTTAAAACAAGTGCCTACTTATAACAAGAAATGACTGCCAACCAATCCATCACAGTGGATATGAGCTACACCGGGAGGTATCTGTAAACTATTTGCAACGTGCCCAGTTTACTCGGAACTAGCTGAACGTGCACATCACGGCCCTACCCGATGTGACGCCGCGCCGGGTTCCACGTACGGCACGGGAACGGCTCTTCCTGTTGGCAAACTGCGGGAAGACACCAATCCACCTCAAATGTTGGAGAGAGACCGGAACAGGCCATTGGCCTAATAACTGAAGAAGAAGAAGAAGAAGAAGAAGAAGAAGAAGAAGAAGAAGAACTTAAACTCAAATGAGGAAGTGAACTATCGTTTTAAGTATTAAAAACAAGAGACATATTTATAAGCCCAAAATGTCTGACGTCACTTATAAATTGTAAGGTTCAACGTAAGTTCTAGGTTTTTGTCAACTTTAACTATTAATTTTTCTACACAATCTTACAAATTTTGGCAACTGACGGAAGCTACGAAGATAGAAATTTTCTGCTGTAATATCACCTCCACCATGGATTAAGTTTCTTCAGTTCCATGACATACGCACTCCGGTGGTTGTTAATTTTCTCACGATTCTCACTACGTTGGTTCGCATTCTTTCAGTTTGGAAATTATTTTGTCATAGGCCGCCCTTGTCTTATCCGGTCTACTATATTCTGTGATCTCAGCTCTGCAAGCAGCTGCTGGCAGAGTTCTGTACAGTTCTGTGAATTCGCTCGTAAGTTCAAATGTATAAATGCATGAATCATTACAAGGATCACCCATTGTTTTGTATCAAGTAAGTCTGCGGCGTGGTTTGTGTCGCTGTTACATTGACGGGTTTGTCTGCGTTAATGCAAGTATCGCGTCGTCAGACTTCGCACAGGCCGAACATTCATCACACACAATGTATCTGTGGAGACGCACTGTATATGAAGGCCCCTTAACCATGTAGTACGCTTACCGGCACGTCTTCATCTCTTACTCCTCAGTCCTTATCATTTTATTTTACTCAATTTTTATTGTATCTGAGTTTTTAAATGTACTTCACTCCCACCCCTTCCACTAATGAAGTTCCAACTGTCCTCCACACAGAACCAAGGCCACATATAGTAAACAGTACTGAGTTAGTGAGTATAGTACGTTCCAGAAATATGTTCGCGTTTTCCAGTGACGAATGAGCTATCAATATTGAATCATATTTTCGCACAGGTACTGTCGTCCGTTTGCCTACTTCGCATCCCGATTTCCCCCATCTGCTTCTGTTCGCCCCTCTGTAAAGGCTATTGACTGGGCTGTCTCAGCTCTTTTCTGAAAACATTAATTTCTGTTAGGAATTGGACGTCTACGTAATATTATACAACTGTTTAAAATAACTTAAATAAAAGGGCCTCGTTAAGTAATTAACTGTCACGTGATTTCCTCCCTTTCTACGACCCTACGACATAACCGCTTGGACGGACAGTAGATAGCATATCTGGGTAATTTTATCTGTGCGGGTCGGGCAGAAGTGAAGATTGAATTTACAGTAAGTAAGGTACTATTTTATAGAGTAGGTACATAATTAGTTCAACATGAGTTACTAGTACGAAAGACGAAACTGGTAATCGGAATTAAATGCAATAGTCTATAGTGCGATAATATGCACAAAAGAACTGAAGCCTGTATCAAAATGAACGGCCTTCATTTTCAAAAATGTGTTTAAATATACATATTATGATTATTTTTCAATTTAACTTCATTCTCTATATTGTACGCTAATGTGCTGTAGACAGTATAATATACACTGCACAATGAATACGTTCGCATGGATAGCTCAGTTCGTGAGTAAAAACACCCATTGTTAATACTGTACTGTATTTTGAGTAAACAAAAACCTAATAAAAATTATCAAATTCAAAATCGCGATATTTCCTAGTTTACGTAAATGGATGAACTACTTTTCTTTCCTCCTATACCTAGTACAGTGATTTGTTTGGTTTTTACGCCAGTATCATCGAACTCCAGTCGTGGAAGGGGTAGCAAACGGTGTTGATCCAAAGGTAGAGCCAGGTTAATATTAAAAATGTTAGTAAAAATAAAATGATGTCCCTGTACAAACAGTGGTTATCTCGCCTCAAATTCGCGTGGGCACTTTCAATCAGGCACGATTACTGGAGACATGGTGGAATAAAGGCAAACGGGTTACTCCGAGAAAATAGTAGCTCCATCGTCTCCTCCGAGAGATAGGAGCGAAGCAAGCGCGCTAGCCAGACCGCTCCCAGTGTCGGCTTCTTTGAAATCTTACTCCAACCGATCCGATGAATCGGCGTGACGTCACAGTGGCCTTAACATAATTCTGTTGACCTGTCTGCGACCTTGTGCAGTTCTCACGTCCGACGTTGCATCACGTCATATCATGAGTGCAATATTATTTGAAGCAGAGATTCAATGAACCCAGAAAATTCTATTGTAACGGATGAATTCGGAACTGCTGGGCTTGCAACTGACGTTTCGGGAAAAAAATAGATTCCTTTCTTAGATTCGTGTGGGAATTAAAAACGTGGCCTACTTTGCTGGGTCCATTAGCTTGGGCTGACTAAGCGGGACTAACATGACTAACGCCGGTTTTAACTCCCTGCGCATCTCAAATGTCTGGATTTGATGTTCCTTAATTATGCACCAAAGGGGAGATCTATAACTGAAACTTGATTAATATATTTCAGTATTATTTGTATTTATCCTAGTAATAATAAACAGTTTGACTCGTAGACATTTTGTTTTTCAGCATTAACTTCCCATGATTGTACGAGAAGATTCGAAGAGAATGGCAATTACGTAGACTTTCGGCTTCCCCTTCTACCAATAATGCATAACACAATATCAATAGCTACGGCGGTTGCTGTCGTCTGCGATACAACGAACTTCGTTGATTTTCGAGTTCGTTTTTTTTTTTTCCTGGTTATTATATGCTTATATAAGTTGTGTTAACTCTCGCTAAGTGGTTTTATATTTTATTTTATCAGTCTTAGTTATTATTTTATTATTGTTAATATTTATTATTATATTATTATTATTATTATTATTATTATTATTATTATTATTATTATTTATTAATCAATTTGTATTACTATCTTTGTATTACCTCTGTCACTGTTATTATTATTATTATTATTATTATTATTATTATTATTGTTACTGTTAATTTCTATCATCAACATTATTATTGATCTCTGTAAAATTTATGTAGACTATTGGACTGTACCCGAGCACGAGCATATGCTCATTTCGGGTATATATTCAAATGTACCATTTCAAATGTAAATCTACACTAATAATAAATCTGCAGCCAAAATTTTTCTGGTAATTTTCGATTTTCCAAAAATAATTGGTGTTAACATGTATAATTAACCATCCTGAAACCGAAAATCGCTTTTTTGAAATTTTTGTTTGTATGTATGTCTGTCTCTCTGTCTGTCTGTATGTTTGTTTGTTACCTTTTCACGCGATAATGGCTGAACCGATTTCGATGAAAATTGGAATATAAATTAAGTTCGTTGTAACTTAGATTTTAGGCTATATGGCATTCAAAATACATTATTTAAAAGGGGGGTTATAAGGAGGTCTGAATTAAATAAATCGAAATATCTCGCTTATTATTGATTTTTGTGAAAAATGTTACATAACAAAAGTTTCTTTGAAAATGATTTCTGATAAGTTTTATTCTTTGAAAAATTTTGATAGGACTGATATTTAATGAGATAAATGAGTTTTAAAATTAAAATGACTGCCATCTAAGGCGGTGTATTGAAATAAAAAAACAAATGACTTCGTCTATATGGGGCCTTGGACACAACAATCGAAAGCTATGAAACATAGCCTACAGACAATGTTTCTGTGTTTGTATGAAGTAATATCTTAAGCTAAATTAACCGATTTGTATAATTAATTATTATTTCATCATTGGAAAGTGTAATTTCTCTGGATGGACATAATGCTATAATGTTATTACAGTAACTTGTGAGTG
Source organism: Periplaneta americana (assembly GCF_040183065.1). NCBI lineage: Eukaryota > Metazoa > Arthropoda > Insecta > Blattodea > Blattidae > Periplaneta > Periplaneta americana. The sequence goes on from NC_091128.1 coordinate 179,039,740, forward strand.
AATTGAGGACAGGTAAGATTAAAATAGCTTCTTATGCACAGAAAACTTGATAGGTTATTCTGTATATTCATTTCCTGTATTTCTTAAAATAATGTTTATGAACATATTCATTTTTGTCTCAGAGAATTACCGAACAACGAGAGTGTATTGATTTAGTATTCAGTAATAGTACGTTAGCTTAGCAATTCATTATTGTATAACTGAAATTTTAACTATGCTCAATTGAATCGTGTTAAAATACATAAAATACATATGCAATAAATGCAATGCAAAAAAATTGGGTAATGAGCCAAGCAGATTATGTTGCGCTGTTGTAAAAGTTGTTCCTCCTGAGATTCAAGAGCTCCCACAACAAATTAAAAACTTTCTAATTCGAGTACATTCGTTATCAACACACTTTTTACATAATATAATATAATATAATATAATATAATATAATATAATATAATATAAACATAATAATAAATCTGTACCCAAAATTTTTCTGTTAATTTTCGCTTTTCCAAAAATAATTGGTAATAACAATTAAGAAACATGTTGAAGGAATTGTCATTGCACCAAATGAGTGTCTCTGGATCAAAATGATCGCATTTTAATATTTTAAATACAATTTAAATTAAGTAACATATTAAACGATTTATCCTTCTATCAAACACGAATGTTCCCTGGATCAAATGTCCTATTTTAATTATGTAATTACTTTATATTTATTTCTAACGGTTGCAGCGGAGCGCACGGGTACGGCTAGTTAATAATATTAACTGTGTAGTAAATATTACATTTTAGGTAGAAATGATCTACAAAGAACTGTGCTGACAATGAGCTACTGAACTGAAGACTCATATTCTATCAGTGAAAGAGACTGGTTGCTGATTGGTCAGTTTTACTTCGCAAAACGGGGGTGCATTGACGCGAAAACTAATTTGTAAGCTCTTGCCTAACCTGAACAACCAATCACCCTCTTATACTAGGTGGACTTTTCCAAAGGAACTTCGGTTCCAGGAAATTAGGTAAAATCTTCTTCCCTCCCGTTACATTTTAAATAACACTTTTGTAGTTTTTTTTTGGGGGGGGGGAGGATTTTTGGTACCGGTATTTTTATTATGAATATACGCAAAATATTAAAAAGGCCCTTCTTAGGCACAAACACAGTTTTTAGGCATTTATAGGACTTTGTTTTAAGTTCTACAGAATTTTAATAGGTGGATCCTGTGTACATGAAATGTATAGATATCTGAATAACATAGTGTAGGACATAGCAAACAAAATAGATTCTGAACTAGAAATCCGTTCCCTGCACATAAGTCTAACATTTAAAAGTGTTCACAGGAGAAGCTGTTTCCAACATTTATTCCGTGTTCTGGAAACCTTGCCCTGCCGTAAATGTTTGGTTGTGGGATCAATGTTCCTCTGTAAATTAAAATGCATAATTCTGGTTGTTCCGCTATGAATTGCAATTGTTCAGTTATTAATGAAGTTAAATACTTAGGTATAATTATTGATAAACATTTAAAATGGAATAATCACATTCATTATATTTGTAATAAATTACGTAAAACATTGTGTTACTTTGTTGTTCTAAGAAATATTTTGTCAATTAACTGTTTACGTGTAATTTATTTAGTATTATTTCAATCTATATTTATGTATGGTATTATAGGTTGGGGTGGAACTTATAAATCCAACCTTCATCCGTTAATTTTACTACAGAAAAAAGTATTAAAAATTTGTTTAAAAAAGCAGATAGATTACCCAACTGAATTGTTGTTTAAACATTTCAAAGTTTTCAACATTAAACAAATGTATTATTTTATTTTATTAAAATATTTTCATACAAATTTTAATAGCTTTGAAAGGCATATACATAAATATAGAACTAAAAATAATATGAATTCTCTGCGTTTGTCTGAACCAAAATGTAAAACCAATGCAGCTTTTTATCATAGCATGAGTCAAGGTCCCAGATTATTAAACAAATTTTTTTTCCAATATTATTTTAACCGCGAATCCTCTCCAAATTAATAAAAAAAAAAATAAAAAAAATGTATTGGATATATAGTTTGGGTGTAAACATATTAAACACTATTTAATCTGTATTCACTCTCAATTTTAATTTTATTTTCGTCTGTATTGGAATCCCCTCCTGAGCACGAGTCTTACTCATTCAGGAGTGGGCTAGTTAATCTTTCATTGTATTTATTAACTTGTATTCATTTCAAACTTACTAGCAATAAAAATAAATAAATAAATAAAAATAAATAAATAAATAAAATCTACACTGGTCCGATTTCCATAGCAGTTACAGCTACAACATAATAAACTATGAAGACATGTGTAAAATGTTAAATATATTTTTAAAAAAATTGAGAATGTTTAAAACAAAAAGTGTTCAATTAACTTAAAATAAAAATTGAAGATACAACAAAGAATTATAATAATTTTTCTGCGATTGTTAATTTTATTTCTGTTCTGCAGGTAATCTCAGATTAATGTCTACTTCTCCGTGGCTGCAAGCATTTTCCAATTAGCATCAATCATTCTTTTTATTCCTCGTGTCTTCAAAGCATGTCCATATACGGAAAAAGAACTTTAGATCAACTACGTGATCCGAACGGATATAATGTTGCAACACTGTGCCTCAAGATTGACACATCTTGTATATATGAGAAGTGACGTCACACAATCACGTCGAGCAGAGAGGCACGCATCCCTGATTGAAGTTTAATCTGGGACGGGGATTCCCCGAAGATGTGAACACGTTCATTCATGAATGGCGATTAAATGTAATACGTGGATAAGGAAGGATATGAAACGAACTTCGACCTCTGTGTCTTGAATGACGAAGTGATTAAACAAGACATTGCAGATGACACAAGTATAGTAATTACAGCTAATAACTCCAACACATTCCAATCGTCAACAGAGAAAATTCTCTTCAAAATATCTGACTGGTTCTTAGTCAATAATTGGTATTAAATTGTAACAAAACTAACATAATTCAATTTAAATCCTGTCCAAATGCAACCTCGCAAATTTCTAGCGCAATAATTAATAATAGATCCCTATTAGAAACAACGACAACCAAATTTCTTGGCTTAAAAATCGATAATGTGTTAAATTGGAAAAATAACATTAAAGAAATTACCCCCAAACTAAATTCAGCTTGTTTTGCTATTAGATCTATGCAAAAGATAGTAAATATCAATGCCTTAAAAACAATATACTTTGCATACTTCCACTCGGTAATGAGTTTTGGAATAATATTCTGGGGAAATTCCACAGATAGTAACAATATATTTCTATTACAAAAAAGAGTAATTAGAATAATAGTAGGTGCCAAATCTAGGGAATCGTGTAGGACTATTTTAAAAAAAACTACAAATAATGCCCATGGCTTGTCAGTACATCTTTTCATTAATAATCTTCCTCGTATGTAATCGTGAAAACTTTGTAAATAATTCAACAGTTCATAGCATAAATACACGTCAAAAAATGACTTTCATACTCCATCGGCAAGTCTATCGTGCTATCAAAAAGGAGTGCGTTATATGGCAGTAAAAATTTTTAATAGCCTCCCTATCGATATAAAAAATGAAACTCAAAACATAAAATTATTTAGGGCCAAATTAAAGAAGTACCTAATTTCTCACGCCTTCTATTCTGTAGGTGAATTCATGACATTCAATAACGCTTAATGAAATTGATACTAAAACTATGTGTTGTACTAGTAGACTATATTGTAAATCTCGTCTGTATATATTTGATCTAGACTGTGACTATAAATTAAGATTTTATAATAGTATTAAGTTTTTTGACTTGTTCCGTATTCTAGCTGTAAAGCAATGTATGAATACCATGGAGGTTAATAAATACAATACAATACAATACAATACAATACAATACAATACAATACAATACAATGCATCGATCGAGCCTTCCTGCCCACTGGGGAAATAGACTGACGACTATGTTTTTTCTCTTCACTTACAGATGTTACCAAAGCCCTTTCAGATTAAGTTTTGTACATCACCATCACCTTAATAGAGAAATATTTTGCGACGGTCTGTAATTTACAATATTACGTACAATTCTAGTAGGTTCCATTGTTGTTTAGTCTTTAGTCAACTGTCCAAAGACATATTATGGATTTATTAATTTGTCCTACAGAATAATCTCTGTAATGATGACAATATTTGAGTCAGACCACAAAGGGTAACACTGAAGGATGAAGGTTCGATCCGGTGCTGTGGATTGAATTCGGCGTAGCTCAGTGGTCAGAGCGCTTGGTACGTAGAACGTTCGATCACCGGCGCCGGCGAGAATTTTTCTGCTCAAATATTAATTGTCCAAAGACAGGTTAGTGGGAGCATAAGGCTTCACTCATGAGGCAACTAAGTCAGGTGATAATGGGATAGGGTTGTCAGGTTAGGCGCTTTTCCTCTCCACTGCATACATCGCTCACTTACAGATCTTAGGCCTACATTAATTCATCTGTACCGGTCAGTGGACGTTAAATTTCAAGTAGTTGATAATACGTGGGCGTCAGCGTATTAAAAAGCATTACAACCTTTCTGCCATCACCTTGCTTCCCCACCTCAAACGTGACGTTGCACAGAGGCAGAGATAAAATATAAGATCTGTGACATATTACTAGGTTTAATTATACGTACTTGCACTGTGTGAAGCCTAAGTAATGTTATTAATTTCAAGGGGTTTTTCTTTGTGATGCTTCAAACAAATTTTACTACAATTTTTCTGTTTTTTGCTTTCCTTTCGAGATAAATTTGTTTTCTACAAAACATTTCACAGCGTGTTTTGGAAAAGTCATTGATTTAATTCCCAATATGCCCAGTCAATTTAAGAGAGCAGTATATTGTAATAATAAATGATTGAAAGAATTTTCGTTTTTCCTTTAAACGTGCAAAAATTTGATCCGAACAAATGTAACTTTGTAAAATTCCTTTCCACAACGAAAAGTTACATTTGTTCGGATCAGATTTCTGCATATTTAAAGGACAAAAGTAAAATTCTTTCAATCATTTATTATCATAAAAAACACTATGAAATATTTAATATAAAACCATTTTTATCTCGAAAAGGAAGCGAAAACGAATAAAACTGTATTAAACTTTTTTGTTTGAAATATTTCAAAGAATAACCCCCTCAAATTAATAACATTACTTACGGTTCACCCTGTATTTAAGCCTTAAGATTTACCTGAAGAATTTTTAGATTGGAAGAATAGCAATCACTCTTTTTAAAAAATATTTTTTTGGAAATAAAATATAGTCAATGAGGTTTAATTTTAACCAGGCCTGGGCACTAACACTTCAACCTAGTCACTGCAGACTACCTCTTAACTTCCCATCCACCTTCCCCGGCCGAGACGGTAATGTTTTAGTCCGATATGAGTAAACAGGAAGGTAACCATTGCTCAGTGATGGATTGTACAGGGACATCGCTTTATTTTTACTAACATTTTTAACATTAACCTGCCTATACTCGGAAACACTGTTATCCCCCTTCCATTACAGGAGTTTGGAGTTGCTAGTGCAATATGTAAACAAATCATTTTACTAGCTATAGGAGGAGAGAAAAGTAGTGTATCCATTTATGTTACAGGAAAATACAGTATTACGACTTTCAGTTTGGTCATTACTTTACAGTATTTTATCAAAATAACAGTAGAATAGTAACAATTTTTTTTCACAAACTCAAGTCTTCAGGCGGTTATATACATTATGTAATGTCTACTTTATTCAGCATATTACTAACCGAATTTATTCCTGAGAATTTTGTGAGCACTTCCGTAAGAAAGCCCAATTTCTACAGCTAACTTCTTGACCGACGTATTAGGACCTCGCTGCATCCTTTCTCTAGCATCTTCTGTTACCTTTGTTGGCCATCTTACACTTTTCTTCCTTTCTGTACACTCTGTTGCTCTAAATTTATCTACCAGATTAATGACATTTCTACGAAAATATTCCGTAAAGATATAATCAGGAAATCGTGAAAAAAAAAAAAACTGTTGTTCACATTCGGTTATATTGTAATTCCAGTTTCCATCATCGTACTTCATACCTACAAACAGTAAAACAAAACTCTTGTTTAAATAATGCTGTTAAGTACCGTACCATATTATAGGGTGCCGTACTTTCGGTAACTCTAATCTTCACTTGTGCTCAGTCCACACAGATAAATTCAGTTATGCTACACATCATACTTGTGTGAAAATAAACTTCAATAATATAAGTTTTTTCGTCTATATAAAATGCAACATATTTCTGAAACACACTGTACTCTGTACTGTTTATTTCACTGCTAGCAACAGCGGCCGTAAATTTGTGTGACTGACGTTAGCAAGGACATTAGTGAAAGGGGTGGGAGTCAAGTACATTTAGAAACGCAAGTACAATAAAAATTGAAGTAAAAATAAATTGATGTCCCTGTATAAGGCAGACATCACAGCTTTTACGAACTTTCGGCTCTCTCTGCTCGCTGAAATCCATCACTGATGCACAGTCCCTTACTGTGCGAAAAGGACATGGGCGGCGGTTTGTTTGCTCCTTTTCACCTCCCCTTTATGACCAGAGCTGATTTTAACTTTATGTAATGCAAAAATAATATTATATTATGATATCTGCTCTGCTCCTGGTACAAACTCACTTGTTAAAGAAGACCCAGCCATTGATAGTTAATAAAAGCGATTACATTCTATTTCCAGAAGTTACTGATTATGCTGCGATACAGAAAATTGTCTAAGGATTTAGATGCAGTTAGAAAGGCAGGCAGACGTGGCAAAGGTGGACAGAAAACGTGTGTGAAACTCCAGAAATCCTTTTTTTCCAGGATCATTCCATTATCTTCCTATGCTTTGTATAGTAAAGAAGAGGGAAACTTTTATATTGACAGAAATTTAATTAACATGTCCGCACTGACTGACGTTAAGCACGTAAAATGAGCGCAATAAACAAATTATTAGAACTGATAAAATTATTCTATTAACTCCTTCATTACCTCTGATTGAGGTTCTGGCTGATATGTACATCTATTATCAGGCAGTACATCTCACTTGACGATATGTGTCAGAGGAAGAACTGGCCATCCTAGCCCATTATCTCCAGGCTTAGTTGCCTCATGAGTGATATATTATTGATACCACTTGTGAGATTCAGACCTGTCTTCGGACAGTTCTTCATGCTGATGAGCTATTCCATCTCAAATCGACCGAAATATAGAGAAAATTGACCTTGCAATTTCTAAATACAATTAAACTTTTTTTTGTGCGTAGAGAACTGTGATACAATGCTTTGTGCAAAGTTTGAGGCATCAGAACTTCATAGTGTTTAAATTAAAAATATTTAAATTTATCGTATTTTCATAAAATTTGCAAATTTAAACTGTTGTAGCTCCGAGACCCTTTCACCCAATGATCAAAATAATGGTTTATTTTGATGCTGAGAAATTAAAGTTTATATTGACATTTAAACAGATTTTCTTACTTTATATGGAAATGAAGAAATTTAGATTTTTCCTCATTAAGACGCCTTTGCCAAGGAAAAATTATTTTAAAAATATATAATTAGATTCCGCATTGAAAGTACAAATAAACACATATTTTTTACTGATGGCACGTTAATAAGAAAGTATTGAAAAATCAAATAAAGAAAATAAATAGTATGCGCGTGAACTAACCAGCTGACTGTGAGGCGGGAGCTAGCCGAGGTAAGCAAAGCCAGTAGACATAAACACGTGATGTGTCGTCTAGCAGTCATGACTGTGCTAGCTTTATCACAAGTTTTCATAAACACAGGAGTACAATGACGCCCAACGCTCGCTTATCTTCAGCTCTCGGCCAGTGCGTGCGGTACTGCGCCGTTCAAGTCTAGGCGCGTGAAAATAATCTATTTAATACCCTCGAAACTTATTGCCGAGCCACTAACCAAACAATGCCGAATCCCTCTTAATAATGCAAGGTCTTTTCTCAATATTTTGTTACATTTTTACAAATGGCCTAAAAGCAAGTAAAATCAGATTATCTGTCTCTCTGTATACAATAAAAATAAGGATTACTTAACATAATCTACCAAATGTCAGCTTCAAAATGAGCTCTCGTTCAATGTTCTGCAGTAAATGGTTCCAGAGTTCTGAGCACTGAAAGAGGCTTGTTTTTATAAAATACGCTAAATTTGTCGCTCAATAATACGAAAACCGTTTGACTTTCGATAGTATATTTTTGAAAATGCACTGTCCTCAGCACCTTGTATAAATAGAGAAAAAAATTAGAGTATAAAAGAAATGCGAGGTTTTTTACTGATCGATTTCATATGGAATAGACCTGATGTTCTTCAACATGTAATGCTACAGTCTGTCATTGAGCCACTTGTCTTCGCTAGGGAATTCTCTTCCTGGTAACAGATAAGGCACGGAAGTCTACCAGATTAGCAGTCTGTCTGATATCGGGTATTGCCCAGGATTGCGTCCACAACACGGAACTCCCCACGCTGCTGGACCCATTCAGTTCACTTTGTACAGCCTTCTTCCTTCCTGCACTTCTTCGAATGCGCATTTCTTATGTTTACACATTTCTCATTTTCGTCATATTGTTTTACAAATGCAGTACACATGAGGACAACGATCTTTATACCGAATATAGGACAGAAATATTAGGATGTAGCAACAGAGAAATTTCAACATTTTCACGAACACACACTCTACGTTGCTTGCAGTCAAGCGACTGTCGTCCGTTGGACACGTGCAAAACAACAAGTTGTTTCTGTACATTCCTTAATTTTGTATAACACTGTAGTGAATTTTAATTAGCCTAATTTAGAACTGTTTAATTTATCTTCTAAATAATCTGACCACTTACAGTATCGTGCAAATCTCAATTCAAATGCTCTAATTTATTAACCGTTGACTTTTTGGGCGCTATTCATAGACATTTCGCTAGCCCGCGCTACGAGCGTGCTAAACTAGCCCGGCTATCGACTGATTACTTGTACAGGATTCATATCATATCATATCATATCATATCATATCATATCATATCATATCATATCATATCATATCATATATCTCGCTAACACTGGTTTATGAATACGAAATCATCCACCGGAAGCCCGCGCTAAGAATGTCTATGAATATGGCCCTACATTATCATCACGGAATATTTTCTGCCCAAGGGCAGGTCTTTCACTGCAAACCCAGCATTCTCCAATTTTTCTACTTTTTCTGTCTTCCTCTTAGACTCTGCATATGATCCATAAATCTTAATGTTGTCTATCATCTGATATCTTCTTCTGGCTCGAACATTCTACCGTTCACCATTCCCTTCAGTACATCCTTCAGTAACATTAACGCAAATGGCAGTAACTTCTCGACAAATCATTTTGTCGACTGTTTACACCAAAACAGAGATAGTATTATCTACAGAATAACGATTTCACAAAAAACTTATTCAGGTAATTTTAGAGAAACCCGAATTATGTTGAACAATAGTATTAACGTGTTCCTAACCGTTCACGGAGTAACGTCACTGCTAACACCGCCACTGATCCTGAGCCCAGGAATGGCTGCATTGCGACGAGTTGAATCACCTGATATATTTCGAAAATATAGTCTACAGTAGCGGCAACATAAACTGCACTGAAATAATTTGCATGATATGTACTCGTATTATCAATTTCTGTATATATCACAACTGATTCAATTGTTTATGCCTTAAATTTAATTAACTTGTTTTGTATTATACATATAGCTCAACTGATGAATGATCGTTTGCGTTTGTAAATTTAATAATCTGATTGGCTATGTATTGTATATTTTTAGTAGAGCCATCGATGTAGCTCAGTCGGCAGACTCGCTGGGCTGCTGATCCGGAGCTGCGTTCGGGCTTGGGTTGGATCCCCCTTTGGTCTTTGGTTTCTTCCGAGGTTTTCCACAGCCGGATGATCTAGGGCGAGTCCTCGGCATCAACCCCTTTGATTTGATTACCTGGTTGGGTTTTTCCGAGGTTTTCCCCAACCAAAAGGCAAATGCCGGGTAATCTTTTGGCGAACCCTCGGACCTCACCTCAACTCACTGCATCTCGCCAAAATATTGTAAAAAAATTTGCACAAAATTGTAAAAATTGTACAAAATTACTAAATTGTAAAACTGTAAAAATTTGTAAAAATTGTAATTGTAATATTGTAATACAGTATTTAGACTTGTTCCACATCATAAAGCTTCATTGCTCATGTAAGACCTATGGAATATAATAAATGAATGAATGAATGAATGAATGAATGAATGAATGAATGAATGAATGAATGAACCACCTTTCCACCTCTTTAAAGCTGCTATGTGATAGTAAAATAAACATTGCTGATGTCATATTATGTATTCATTTGCTTCTGTGACGAGAGATTGTGCAGAAACAGCAGTGATTGTGATTATAATCATAGTTTATGTACTTTTGTACGTAATGGTAAAACTGTAGCATTTTTTCTCAGAATGTTGTAGCCTAGGCAACATAAAATGAAAAAAAAAAAAACAAAAACAAAAGTATATAGACATTTAAGAAATTTGTCATTTCGTAGGAAAGAAACATACCAATCAGACCCTCTACATGCAACTATCTTTAATTGTAATAATGTTTCAATATTTTGTAGGTTCTCCATGAGTTTCAATAACTGCTCTGCACTTATTATGCATACGGGCTATTCCATATGAAATCGATCAGTAAAAAATCTCGCATTTTTTATACTCTAATTTTTTCCCTACTTATACAAAGAGCTGCGGGGAGTGCATTTTCAAAAATATACTATCGAAAGTCAAACGGTTTTCGTATTATTGGGCGACAAATTTAGCGTATTTTATAAAAACAAGCCTCTTTCAGCGCTCAGAACTCTGGAACCATTTACTGCAGAACATTGAACGAGAGTTCATTTTGAAGCTGACATTTGGTAGGTTATGTTAAGAAGTAATCCTTATTTTTATTGTATACAGAGAGACAGATAATCTGATTTTACTTGCTTTTTGGCCATTTGTAAAAATTTAAAAAAATATTGAGAAAAAATCTTGCATTATTAAGTGGGATTCGGCATTGTTTGCTTAGTGGCACGGCAATAAGTTTCGAGGGTATTAAATAGATTATTTTCACACGCCTAGACTTGAACGGCGCAGTACCGCACGCACTGGCCGAGAGCTGATGATAGGCGAGCGTTGGGCTCATTTTACTCCCGTGTTTATGAAAACCTGTGATAAAGCTAGCACAGCCATGACTGCTAGACGACACATCACGTGTTTATGTCTCCTGGCCTTGCTTGCCCAGGCTAGCTCCCGTCTCACAGTCAGCTGGTTAGTTCACGCGCGTACTATTTATTTTCTTTATTTGATTTTTCAATACTTTCTTATCAACGTACCATAAGTAAAAAATATGTGTTTATTTGTACTTTCAATGAGGAATCTAGCTATATATTTTTAAAATAATTTTTCCTTGGCAAAGGCGTCTTAATGAAGTAAAATCTAAATTTCTCCATTTCCATAAAAAGTAAGAAAATGTTTAAATGTCAATATAAACTTAAATTTCTCAGCATCAAAATAAACCATGATTTTGATCATTGGGTGAAAGGGTTTCGGAGCCACAACAGTTTAAAGTTGCTAATTTTATGAAAATACGATAAATTTAAATATTTTTAATTTAAACACTATGAAGTTCTGATGCCTCAAACTTTGCACAAAGCATTGTATCATAGTTGTCTACGGACAGAAAAAGTTTTATTGTATTTAGAAATTGTAAGGTCAATTTTCTCTATATTTCGGTCGATTTGAGATGGAATAGCTCTTACTGTGTATGAGATCAAAGTTCATTGCACTCTACCACACGTGGTTCATACTTCTTGCAATGTTTTCTTGTTATTGGGCTTCTGTAAAATTTTGACTCCAGCATAATACAACAATTCTGAATACAGTTGAGATCAGGGCTATTCCCAGGCCGTAGTAGACACAGAGCAAACAGGGTGATTTTCCACACTACGTTTGTTCCTCCAGATAAGGTAGTCCAGTCACAAGAAGATGCAATATTACGCAATAGAAATGCAACACATCAACAAACATTGTGGGTGCACACTACCTGCTATTCAATGGAATAAATTTACTCCCCACTCTGCCAAGTACAAAATTTACACATTTTGAAGGATGATGCAATAATTTATGTTGCCGTTATAATCCGCCATGAGCGAATCTGTTCTTACACAGAATTACAGAATTTATAATGCTTAAGGGCAGGTGGTGATGAAAATTATTTTTCTACTCTCATTTTCACAAAGCGCGCCTTCCTGAACAAGAACATATAATTTATCTCTCTTCATATGCGAATTTACTAAGAAATTTAAAAAAATATATATACCGGTATGAAGCAACGTGTTTGCCATACCACTTTTTTAAGTATATTTGCTGCAGTTTTCCGCAATCTATTTTTTTTTTTCACCTTTAGGTACACATAGCATGTGAACTATTAAATCTAGAGGTCTGAAACTTGCCACACTTTTTATGAATGTACCGTTATGCTGAAACTCTGGAACGTTTAATGTAGCTTCAAACTTGAGCTAGTTTGTAAAAAATTTTATGTTGGGTTAATATTAATGTTTAGTAATAACAATTTAAACAATTATTAAATTACTAAATATTCACAAAAATAAATAATTCTATAAATTTCGTACAGATCTGAACCTATTTAAGGAGTGGTAAAAATTTGGGAGCATTGGTACAATAGTGTGTACATAGCCTACGTAATGGCATGTTTCAGCAAGTCCTTGAAAAAATACTGTTTAAAAAATATCTCACACCAAACTAATGAAGTGTCTTTAATTTCAATCAGTAAGATTTTGACTTTACACCACAGCAAAATTAGTAAAATCCTGTCTTCAATATTATAGAGTGATAAATGTTTGTTGTGGATTCCGCATCATTTCACTGAGTGACTAAAAGTTCTAAGAAATCTCTAATATACCTTCAGTTCAGCTTAGATGCTCCTTTTGATACGAACTGCACTGCTTTCCTCTTCATACTGTTAATCACTTTTCCGTTCTTGCCTTCAAAGACTAGATTAAATGTTTATCCACCCACTTATCCCCATCACATTAACTCAGCATGATCTTAACAACAGCCAGAGCAAAAACCAAGAAAACGCATCGACTAATCGATCTGATCGAACCTTTATGACTCAGTTGCAATTTTTTGACCAACAAGCAATGTCCCTGTCCCGAATCGATCTAGAAAGCAGCACGTGGTTGGTAGTGGCATTTGACCGACAAAACTGGTGTAGACAGAGTTATATCGTACCATATTATGTCTGCATTTAATAGCAGTACTTCCGTGTTATTGTACAGTTCACCTTTAAATTTTCATCGCCAGCCTTGTAGCTTTTTCTGTAGAAAAATGTTAACCGGGGCGGTTATTCCTCACTTTATCCCTGCGAATATTGTATCCATAAACAAGAGGTTGCGCTGTATTATTCACGGTAGAAATGATCCATGCGCCGATACCCATAACTAATCCATTCATAATTTAGGTCCCTTGTATAAAGATATATTATCAGCTTGCATTTTCACGAACATACAACAGAACATAAGAATACTGGAGGATAGAATTGCGCGAGTGAATTATCCAAAGAGATGAGAACTCGCGTGTTATTTGAATGAGACTATTTCTCGAATAATAAAAAGAAGATAACATAATTATATTACTATTTTATTTATTTATCGGAGCTTCCTCAAATTAGAGGCTGCCATTAGACAAAGCATACAAAACAATACAATATTTAAGTTGCTAACTTAATATAATATGTATTTCATCGGCCGGCATGGCCTTGGCCTCCTGCAATATGAAATTCATGTAAACATTTGACAATAGCTGTAGAAATTATGATTAGTGAAACGGCGAAATTAAACAAATATTTGAGGTTATAACATTTTATTTTGAACTAGGTACTTTCATTTACGTAGTGGATTATCGACAAATGAGAACTCTTGTGATATTTGAATAAGACTATTTCGCGAATATATTACTAAATAATTTATAAATTAAGATATTTAATACTTACATTTCCTTGCACGACCATCACGCAATATCACGGCCCACTGTATTGTGACGAATGAATATGGAAATATTTAACATCTGAACATCAGATATTAAACAAATGAACATCAGGTACGACAAGACTGTAGTTGATAGTTGGCTTTGATTGGGTAAAACTGAGTAGGCCTATATTCTTACACTCCATTGGTGCATGAACGAAAAACGTTGCGGACAAAATACATTGAACAACTGCAACACAACTACTTGTGAAATAAATTGGATTTTTTTAAGGTCCAACTTCCAGTTCTGGGGTCCAAGTAGAGCATTCAGAAAGTCTCTACGTTTCCGATCTTCAACCAGAACACACATCTTACGCTCTCAACATCTACTGTAGACCAGTCTGTGACTACGCTGGTCTTCCATCCTGACGACCCGTATTACATCCCTTGCCCGATGTTGATGAAATTTGTAGTGGGGGGAAAAGGCGGACTTGCAGCTTTTCTCGCGGTACTCCCATTGCCCTCATAATTCCTCTATCACCTCAATTCTTCTATCAACTGCAATAGTTAAAACTAGGTAGTCTCGGAGGTAGCATGAATAATAATTAATAATAAATTCTTAAATGACAAGGCGTTGACGGAAGGAGCCCAAAGAGAAGTATCGCTAAGGCTTTGTAGAGATGAGTAAAATGAAATTACAGATTTTTATTTTATATTTTAGGATATTGGTCCAATATAAAAACGTTCTTTTGACTTCATAATAATATGTCCTCCCTTTTCATTTTGCAAATGTGACAACCCTAAGTGCAAGGCTTGTATCGCATTGCTTGTCGCCACTTATAGAAGACAGACTTCTTTCGTAATAGGGTTCACATTCACACGAGGAGAAAAAAAAAACTTTATATTATCGATAATGTAGTCTGATACCAGGAAGCAAGTACATCTCGAACACGCGCGCTCTGAAAATTTGACGCTATTTTAGATATACTTTCTGTTCTGTTGGTCTGTGAGGCAGTAGAGTTGAAGAGCATTCGACCACCAGACTGAATACCACGGAAGCGGTCTGCGGGTCGCAAGGTATGCCGCCCTGATCACAATGGCGTCCTTCGAGTGGAATTCCTTCCTTCCGCTGGCGAATTCAGGAGACGTGACCACACGGGAGGATGTCGGCATCCTGATACCAACGCAAAAAGCTTGCACGATTCCAGCAGGACTACAATGTGAGCCTTGGCTGGCCTCTAACATCTTCTCCAAGGCCATCTGTGGTCAGTACAAGCTTGCGGTGGCGTTCGTACGCCTGAAGACATCAGATAGTGATTCACAAAAACTCACGCTCTAACCCTCCTGCCTAGAGTAGAGGTACCTACTTATAAAATAAAAGACACAATGGCGTCCCACTCCAGAATAACTTTAATGACTTTCTTCTTGAGTTTTGATATGAATATGTCTGTAAGTTCGCTCTTGTCCGAGGGTGCCATCCCAGCAAGTCCGACATATTTTCAGGCCAGTTTTGCCAGCACCTATAATTTCTAAACTACAAGACATATTCCAACGAAGAATCAATGTCACCTTGAGATGGAGCGGGTGACATCTAGAGATACAAGTTGAGGCACGAATTATGGGGGGGGGGGGGTTGCACGGCAGTAGGGGCAGTGTAACTGGAGATAGAACGTTTGAAGTGGTGTAAAACGATTCGTAACGAACTAGGCTACAATATCAGCTGAGCAATAAGGAGCAGTATACAAGTTACTGGGAAACTCCGCTGAAAGTCATAAAAAAATTTCAAAAACATTTTATTGGCTATTTCACTTCTTTAGAATGTATATTTTCATACCCAAATGGATTTAGTTCATTCAATTCTGATTACAAATATATATATATATATATATATATATATATATATATATATATATATATATATATATTGATTAAGGTTGTAAGGGGGCGTGGCATTTAAAGAGGTGTCAAAATTATTTTTTCATCAAAGAATTCTTTTTTACAAATTTGTGGTAACAATTCCAGTAACTTTTTATTTTAAAGTTGGTTCTCTGAAGTTACTAAATGAATGTAGCGTAGGAGAATTTTAATTTACATAAATATTCATTTTACTTTCAAATTCATTTTTGCGTAAGTTCATTTTTCTTTATTAAACACCAACTTTATGCCAAATATTAATCAACCTGGATGAAATTTTTACTGCTAGTATTTATGAGTAGCTGCATGTTTCTATGCATTTATTTTGTGAGAAATGGTGCTAGTTTATTTTTTTTTCTCATAAATTAGCCTATAGGAAAAATAATATTTTAAAAATTTCAAAAAAATTCTTCAAAGTGAATAAATAACATATTTCATCAAATTAATGCATAGAAATGTTTCCCTATGTCTTGTGAATATAACAAAAAGAAAAAAAAAACGAAGCTTAAAAATTGAAATCTTCTACTAAAAACTTGGGTTTGGAAATATTTTAAAAAATAATAAAAAAAATCAAAAACATTTGGGAGTTCAAAATTTGAATTTTGTTAGTTCTTTACATAGTAAACATGCTCTCAAAATTTGGTTTTGAAAAAAAAAGAAGATTAGGGATAAAGTTGTCATTTTTAGTGGAGTGTTTCCTTAAACTGGACAAATTCGCGAGTGAATATGAGTGGAAAGAAAAATCACAATATCAAGTGGCTGTATAAATAATGGGTAGCAAATGATACAACACGATGGTTACTATAGCAACCAAAATGTTTATTTTCAATGCATACCTTACCTTATTATGCAGAATAATGTGATAAATTAAACAGCAGACTTCACGTGGGAAAAAAAAAAGAAATAAGAAAGAAAAAATAGTCTTAGGAAAACTAACAAAATTATTATAGACCGTTCTATTTGTACTTTTCAAAATTTTAGCCTGAGATTTTATCCCTCTTGCCATATGACTGCAGAAATGGGAAAGGAACCATCTTTCTTCTTAAAGCATAAATCAGTCACTATTGTAAAACTCATTGCCAAACCTGCATTAATTTCCACAGAACCAATTGCTTTTGCATGGCCTACATAAATAACATTATTGCTGAATTTGAAAATAAAGAAATATGATGAGAATGTCATTATAACCCACTAATAACATTCATTCCACTCTCAAACATATGTTTCCGTAAAGAGATGAATAATATTAGAAATGATCACAATATGCGAATTTTCCCATTGCAACTAGTTTTCGGACAGTTAGTAAGTATACGTAGGCAAACAGCAAGCATATTTTAGTGTTGGTCTAGTAAAGAATAATTTCAATAAGTAAGCATACAGTACTTTAAATTCAGTTTAACTTCGTGTTGCAATCTCGTAACACTAATAAGCCATCATTTGTGAGGCAACTAAGCCAGGGGATCATTGGGTAGGATATCCAGTTTTTTTCATACATCGTTGACTAGTAACATCAGTATGTTGTATTAGTGTATATTTGTAAAAATGTGATGCAGTTATTTAAGTGTGCAAAAATATGTACATGGACAATCAAATTCATCTGAAAGGCTACATAATATGGTAGGTACTCACAGAGATAATTAGGCAGCATATCAATAACAATATATACAAACCCCAATTATAAAACACTAAATGTAAATACATAAGAGTTTGTACCGGCATGCGGTCATGTGAACAAAGTAAAAGTACTGCACTGCAGTTAAATAAGAGAGCAAGGAAATCAATCACAATAAATACATACACAGATGCCTGACAGCAGCGGCACGTGGCCCAGTTCGTGCTGCAACTGGAGCCCTGATTCCGGGTATGCCAGATTTTTCTCGTTACCAAAATTTCCAAAATGGCAACAGGGTTCACTCAGCCCCCGGGATAAAGAGCGGTCACCACCTCAGTCTATTGGCGAGGTCAAGAAAGCGTCGAGCTGTACCTCCATGCCCCCATGCATATAAAGGGGATACCTTTACCTTTTACAATTCTGTCTAACGGGCAGAGGTATCCTATATTTGCAAGTCAGGGGATAATGGGGTATGGTGGCCAGTTCCTTTCCCTCCAAGGGAGAGTATTCCAATAAATTACCAAAATAATAATGATAATAATAACAACAACAACAAGAACAACAGGAACACTAACAGCAACTACAGTAAAACCCCGATTATCAGTCACCCTATTAACCGACTGGTGGATTATCCATCTGTCTTTCTCACTCGCAGAAAAAATAGGAATTACTGTACATTATAATAGTACGAATTTTTGTACAGAGTGTTTTTATAAACCTTTACCCTTACGCATTATGGCCTACTCTTCGAGTGGTCGTACTGTTTATCTTCTAGGCAAAATGTCTTCTACAAGTGTCGAAAGAAAACATGTTGTACTACAGAAAAAAAGTGCAAGTAATTGAGTGGTTTGGGATAAGAGAAAATGTGGTTCATCTCACATCACAATACGAGATATGAATTACAACTGTAAGCGATTTAGGCTAATGAAAAATAAAATATAAACTGTATAAAATTTGTAAATCTACAAACTGAGACCTCTAGTATTCCTATCTTTGCACAGACAGTCGTCATAAGTTTTCTTGGCCATTAAAAACCCGTCGTTGAAAACCAGACATAAGTACAATAAATAATGTTTTAATAACTGACTTTTCGGAAAATCAAACATGAATTGTAAAAAAAAACAGACTTAAATTAGTGAACTTCTGATCCACTACCTGGCGTATTAAAAGAAAAGACCATGGAGGAAATTACGAAAATATTATGTACTGTACTCAGTTTATGAAAACTTTTTATGGTACGGATTATCCGATTTTTGATTAACCGTTCACTCCACCCCCTTCATTACCATGGATAATAAAGTGAGAGAGTAATGGAACGGAGAAAAATTCTCTCCGGCACCGGGATTTGAACCCGGGTTTTCAGCTCTACGTGCTGATGCTTTATCCACTAAGCCACACCGGATACAACCCCGGTGTCGGACAGAAATGTCTGTGATTGAGTTCCAACTCTTGGGTTCCCGGCGCCGGAGAGAATTTTTCTCCGTTCCATTACTCTCTCATTGTATGATGACGCAGAATATCTGCATGGAAATATCATATGTACTTCGGTACATTGAAATAATATACGGATAATAGAGGTTCTACTGTAGTATAAAAAGAGTGATCCCTTAGTCCCTTTGCTATTCATAACTATGCCACCCTTATTTTACAGCAGATCCTCGAAACTGCGGTACCTGTTTCTAGGAAACATTAACGAAAGGTTAGGTGTGACACTTCTACATATCTAGGTGAGTCATCTGAGCCTTTCTTACTGAAAATAGGCAACAATGCAATTTATTGAGTGACCAAGGAATGTTAGTACTTGTTGATAACTGATACATGCTTCTTTGTTCTAAAAATTACTAATGAAGCAAGCATCCGCTATAATAACGTATTACATTTATATTTTTATAAGTACTCAAAGTCTTGTGCTGAAATTACAGTCAGTTCATAACGCTGGCTCGTTCTGCAATGCAGTTCCAACATATTGCACCTCACAAACTGCAAGGTGTCGACCTCAATAGAATTACAAACGACAGTGATCTGTTTTTTTTTTCTCTTCACACATTGTATGAAGAAACAATGAAGGCGAAATTTGTAGAATATATCGTAGATCCATCCAGCATGGTGTGAGACTCGAACTAGCGTCCTTATCATTATGAGCTGCACGCTGAAGTACTGGTCGGCACATTACATCAGATCTGTGCAGAAGTGCAGGGGTAGCTCCCACCAACGCACTAAGTCAGGACTTGTCAAATTACTTCGACATTGTGTGTTATTTATTTGTTTGAATTACAAAACTAAAAAAGATACAATTTATATATATAGCTTAATAATATTTGTTTAAATATGCAATTGAACAGTTTGTGAGATGAACAACAGTCATAAAAATCAATGTCAGGACCAAACAACATATTGTGTTAATACTGTCACCAGAGGGCTGGTGCAACTAGACAACACGTTGACCTTCACAGCGAGGAACTCTGCCAGGTCCAGGCCTGTTACCTGCTCTGAACCCACAGATGCAACAAATTGTCATCGCTTCCTCAAAACCATCACTGCAGACCAGCACAATATGAAGAAATTTTTCCCAACATATGAAATTTATTTTGGAAAAGTATGAACATATGAAATAGACATTTCAATGCCAAAATATCTTCGTTCCCAAACTATTTGCAGTAGGTTTACAAAATAAGTCGTTACAGATTAATACTTTAGTCTATATTTAATATGCAACCAAACAAAATACTATAAATGTGGCTTGATAATGATGGTGAAATGATGATTAGAGAAATCAGGCAGTGAGGACAGGGGAAACGAGACAACTCATCACAATACCACAAATTCTATGTCTCGCCTCAGGAAGTCCAGCGCAATAACATTTAACATGTTGAACTGCTTTACACACGATCAAATTGTTCTTCCAATTCAATACTTTACAAGAAATCTTGTCAAAGACTGATCAATATTGAAGAAAGAATTGTCAAAGACTGTTTCACATTGCTAAAGATTTTAAAACCCGTGCTTCAAGTTCATTGTAACCTATGTAGGCCTGCCTACCAAGTATTACGTAAATCCTTTAGAGAATAACAAGGCTATACAAAACAATATCTGTATTACTTAACTGTACAGCACCTTAAAACAAGAATATTACGATTTCAAATAGTTTTAAAACAAAATATTTACGATTAGTATTTGCCTAAGTTATAGGTTAGAATCTTGCTCATTAAACATACATGTAAAGGCATTTAACTCGATATATATTATCTGCCTTGCAGTTTCCTCATATGCATTATTTTTCTTCATTTTATTGTGGTGCTCCACAGAATCCACGGCATACAGGCTTCGGTCAAGGGTTGAATTCATATAACTCGCAAACTTCCCTTAACCTGGATGCCATTTTTTTGTGTTTCTAGCCGACAAAATTTGTTCAAATCCCATCAGTCAATTCCTTTAAAGAATTGTCAAATCTTTGATCAATTACATTACTAGAACATATTTAGTACATTATGCAACGAGCCTATAATGGTAGTAATTAAGACGCGAGTATGTTTATGAAACAAGCGTAAGCGAGCGTCTTAATTACCATTATATGCAAGTTTCATACGACTTTTTATGCTCGACCATATTTCTAACTTAAAATTATTTGTACCGGTAAGGTATTCATGTTATTCTTATCTGACTGGGGAGCAGAACTGACCTTGTGCAATATCTCGTAAATTGTGAGATGTGCGCAGACGCGAAAGTATTGATTTTCTCCGAGGCACGAATGTCATTGACCTTGATATAATCTAGAGAGTAAAATAAGCATTAATCTTGATATAACCTTGAAATTGATTTAGACATTGAAAAACGAGATGACAAATTGAATTTATTTGAATATTATTTACAATTAACGCTAATTATTATAGTAACAGAACATAACCTTCTGCGACAGTATTAGATTTCCATCCTCCGTGACGTTTCGCTAGTTGTCTTTCGATTGCATATCCGAGAATAATCGATACTTGCGCTTTCATATTGCTACAATGGTGTTTTCTGATTGGTGGAACACCTGAACTTTAATGAATAGGTGTACTTTAATGAGGTCCATTAAAGGACTGCAACCAGGTGTATAATTACTACATTTCGGCATGGTCGAGTATAAACTTATTTTCAACACAATCGAGGACTTTTAAAGTATTGTAAGTGATTTGACAATACAGCTTGCAAAGTACTGACAAGTGCTGAAAAGTCTTGTAAATGTTGAATTTGGCGAAAATTTGATTGTGTACCCATTCAAGCAGCTTCAGACGTGTTGCCAGGTTGCACTAGCCATGGTTGGGTCAAACCTCTTGCCTCTCAGTTTACAATCATATTAAAATAAATGTGGCGTATAGAGTACCGTCACACACAATGCATGCGTCTCTGTCTACTGTGGCCTCGTGTTCACGGTGGTGGCGCCTTCGATCTCTGTTATCTGCTTCGAGTTGAAAGCACCCAGAATTTTCCTGGGACCCTCTTTCTTGGGGCGGAAATGCTCCGTGAACGTCACCAGTTCTCCGGGCTTCACATCTCTGAAACACAACAATACATTACAAAGCAGACATCCTGTGGCTTGGTTTCTTGAGGATCAGACCCGGGATGGATCCTTGAATTTAGGGTTGCTTTGCCCCATTGTGCACCCTATATATGCGATGATTGTCCGAGTCTGACAGGTGAAACTGATCCATCCTACTTCAGTCAGAGAAGTATCTGACAAGCTTCACCTATATCAGAACTGATCCCTTAGAAATGGTGCTGAGCAGGAACCACTGTAATTGTAATATTAAGCAAAGAGAAAATCAAACCACAATTTATAGAATTCATTTAAAGAAATCTGAAGACATTTGGGCTGATGCCGTCAAGATTATTTTGTGCATCAAATTACTTGTGTAAAGAATCAATTTAAACGAAGTATATGATTATGTCTCGTGACCAGAACATACTACGAAATGGAAATATAAAAATTGGAAATTTATCCTTTAAGGTTGAAAAATTCAAATACTTTGAAGCAACAGTAACAGATATGACACTCTAGAGGAAATTAAACATAGAATAAATATGGGAAATGCCTGTTATTATTCGGTTGAGAAGCTTTTGTCATCCAGTCCACACTCAGAAAAACTGAAAGTTAGAATGTATAAAACAGTTATATTACCAGTTGTTCTGTAAGGTTATAAAACTTGGACTCCCACTTTGAGAGGAACAGAGGTTAAGGGTCTTCGAGAATGTGCCAAGGAAAATATTTGGGGCTAAGAGGGATGAAGTTACAGGAGAATGGAGAAAGTTACGCAACACAGAACTGCACGCATTGTATTCTTCACCTGACATAATTAGGAACATTAAATCCAGACATTTGAGATAGGTAGGGCATGTAGTACGTATGGACGAATCCAGAAATGCATACAGAGTGTTAGTTAGGAGACCAAAGGGAAAAAGACTTTGGGGAGGCCAAGACATAGATGGGAGGTTAATATTAAAATGGAGGTGGGATATGATGGTCGGGACTGGATGAATCTTGTATGACTTGAGGCTTTCCCGGCGTTTGATATAGAATAACTCTTCTCGGGTTCTCAGCCAGGTGAAGAAGATGGCAGAGCTAGCCGTCGAAAGCTTGGAAGCTAATCTCCAACTCACCTGGCTGAGAACCCGAGAAGAGTTATCCTGGATGACTCTTGCTCAGGAGAGGGGCCAATGGCGGGGCTATGTGAGGGCGGCAATGAACCTCCGGGTTCCTTAAAAGCCAGTAAGTAAGTAGCAAAGAATCAAGTTATGGAAGATGTCAGTTTCTTTGCTTCACCTGTGCTTGACGATTTTAGGGCGCTGGAGTCCTGGGCCTTCCACACTGAAGCTGCAGTCAGTGAGGGCGATGTTGAGAGGGTTCTGGAAGGAGAACACTGCCTGGCACACCTGGCCAACCTGCGGCGTGCCCCGGATCTGCAATACCACGTTTGTTCCCAATTAGTAGTCGTGACAATAATAACAATAGTAATAGTAGTAGTAGTAATAATAATAATAATAATGGTAACTTCAATAGTAATAATGACAGTAAGTTCCCGGTGAAAAACACAGCCATGGAAAAGGTTTCAACACACGAGGAAAGATGCAAATTATTAATTAGTCCAAAACTCTACCGAAGAACAATCCTGAGGTACCTAAGTATGTGTACAACACACCTGTATGTTCAGCTTGGGCTTCTGTAGGGGGAAGTCGTCCTCCTCGCTCCAGGTCTGGTTCGTCTCCTTCACGCTCGCAATGGCGTATATCTTGATGAGGCTCTTGTCCACCAGCTTGTCCAGGTACTCATTGGCAGACACGGTGATGCGTAGCGTCTCCCCTGCAATGCAACAGACCATCAGTTTGCATTCTACTTGACTCCAAAAACTCTTATTGATGGAGAAATACTTTTGAATTCTGGGGAGGGGGAGCGCCATCATTTGAATCCTGCCAGTGTTAAAACCTAAACAATACGTACGTTTCACAGTAACATCCTTCCAGCTGACCAGAGGCAGTCCTTCTGCAACTATACTGGATTAACAAGACGCTGTGGAGTAACGGCTAGCACGTCTGACTGACAAATGAGGGGCCCGGGTTCAAATTCTGGTTGGGACAAGTTACCTGGTTAAGGTTTTATCCGGGGTTTTTCCTCAACCCATTAAGAGCAAATACTGGGTAACTTTCAGCGCTGGATCCTGGACTCATTCGCTGGCATTATCACCTTCATCTCACTCAGACAATACATAAACATAGCAAAAACGTCATAAAATAACCTAATAAAAAAAAAAACAAGACGCGAGCAAAGCATAGTTCACACTGGTCTATCCTCTGGTCGAATAAAATTTATAACAGGGAAAGGAATACGAGGTCCATATTTAACAAGTTCGTTATCTTGTGGAATGCACTGGCTCATCAAAGGTCAATAAACTAATAGCAACCCAGAATAGGATTACTAGATAAAAATTAAAAAGCACGATATTTTATCTGAAAAAAAAAAAAAACAGGATTTTTCACAAAAAAGCTGAAATTGATAATGTGACACTTATTTTTAATATTTCATTATAATAAAGTAAATTGCAGCCTTAGTATAATGTAAAACTCATACAGAACTGATAATAACTATTAATTAATTTCACTGTTTTACTGTACACATTATAAATAACCTTATCACAGTCTAGTATATACAGTCACGAAGCTCGATACGTAGTAAATATGCAAACATTAGATAGTTGCTCACCACTAGGATCGCTAATATCGCCTCATTACAGGCAATGCAAAATAGTACCGGCACAGTCTATTGTTTCTAGCACCCTCAAAACTCAAGCTTCGTGACTGTATATAGTAGACTGTGACCTTATGGTCTTACACCTCATTTAGTTTCCAGATTGTTGGTACTTTCTGATTATCCAATTTCTTTTGCAAGGAATATTGTTTGTCACCCAATAACTATTTATGGAAATCCACATAAGATAATTCCTCTAATGGATTCCAGACAGTCTTACATTAAATTTTACAAATATAATACATTAAAATCAATACACTTTGCATACTTCCACTCGGTAATGAGTTTTGGAATAATATTCTGGGGAAATTCCACAGATAGTAACAGTATATTCCTACTACAAAAAGAGAGTAATAAGAATAATAGTAGGTGCCAAATCTAGGGAATCGTGTAGGACTATTTTAAAAAAACTACAAATAATGCCCATGGCTTGTCAGTATATTCTTTCATTAATAAACTTCCTCGAATGTAATCGTGAAAACTTTGTAACTAATTCAACAGTTCATAGCATAAATACGCGTCAAAGAAATGACTTTCATACTTCATCGGCAAGTCTATCGTGCTATCAAAAAGGAGTGCGTTATATGATAATAAAAATTTTTAATAGCCTCCCTATGGATATAAAAAATGAAACTCAAAACATAAGATTATTTAGGGCCAAATTAAAGAAGTACCTAATTTCTCACGCCTTCCATTCTGTAGTGAATTTATAACATTCAAGAATGTTGCATGAATATTTCTGTCTTTTATTAAGTATCGATACTAACCCCTTGTGTTGTACTAGAAGACTATATTGTAAAACTCTACTGTGTATATTTCAACTAGACTGTGACTATATTTAAGACTTTGCAGTACTATTAAGATTTTTTTTGACATGTTCCATATTCTAGCTGTGAAGCGATGTACGAATACCGTGAAATGTAAATAAGTACAATACAGTGGACTCCAGAGAGTCTTAAATTAATTTTTACAAACATGGACTCTGGACATAGACGGTTTCTCTCTTTCGTTCAATGATAATTGACAAGAGGGAAAAGCTTGACAATTTCTGATTTTCTGCAACGCCTGGCCCGACACAAGACACGTACCTAAATATGCCTGGCAAAATCCGGAAGTCTCGTAACCAAACCAGATTGATATTGGGATGTCTTCGTTTGAGCTTTTCTTATCATGACTTAGTTTTACTCACTCTGGTTGGGCTGCACCACAAACTCCCCATTCGCCCTCTTGAGTCTGTGGGCCGTGTTGCCGGTGTAGAAGACTGTGGACGCCGACAGCAGGACGGAGATGGTGCGCAGGCTGCTGGCCTTGTTCTGCGTGAAACAATGCACACAACTTTGAAACACGAATCAAGCAGTGACAATATTATAAGACAGTGATGTCAAAGCAAGCGCATTTTTCTGACCTTGACGTCATGCGCGGGCAGCAAGCGCTAAGTATGGAAAGAGGAAGGGTTGTGTATATGAATAAGCAACCTGTTGGATTAAGAAAACAGTGGTGCACAAACTTCAAACGGAACGTGAAATTTTATGTCGTCATTTTTATATGGCTTCTTTCTGTTTGATCTATATTGTTTGTAGAACAAAAGTACTAACACTGATTTCTTAATATTGCACTTGAGTTTTAAATCTTAATAACATAATAGAGAGTTAAGAAGGAATATTCACTTAAATTCCATAGTAGTATAATATTATACTGTATTAAGTGGATGAAACACATCATTCATAAAGAAAGTGATATTCCAAAGAAAGAGATTGAGTATGACATGATAAGTTGGAATTTATATTGATGGTATCTTTAGCCTTACAAAAGTAATCAATAAACTAATCAAAACAATATTACAGTACAAAGCAAAGTCACCTAGGTACTGTATCTGTTTTAAGTGTAACTAATATTCCATAACAAAACTCTTATCGCATTATGCTTTTAAGGTGATATTTGTGAGCAACTTCCTATCATCAGAATATTAAATTATTTTCTCGAAATCTGCTGAAGCTATAGAGCTGACATTTTTTACAACACATGGGCACGTATCTTTTGCTTATGACGTAACAGTAGTTGCTTTGTTAATTCATTTCCTTACAAATAATTTCCATGCGAATATTTTCAAAATTTTCAATACACTACCTTCAATAATACGTATTTACGGTATATTAGATTTACGAAAACATTCTGTAAGGCTACTAAATAAATAGGCCTATACCTGAAAATTTCACTTTTCTATTCGAAAAGTTGAGAAAATATTTCTTTGGAATAAAAAAAAATAAAACTGTGAAAAATTAGCATTAAAATTCAAACTTACATTCTTATAATGCACTTATACTTCTCAGGCAAATCTAAAAATTAACATGGATACAGTTTTAATAAGTTCTCTTCCCTTTATCCATTGAATCAGTGCTGGCCATCCCTGAATATAGCTCGACCAAGCGGCATATACCACCTCTTTCATCTGTCTCTTTCCTTTCCGCTGTAAAGCGCTCAGGCTCTCCTGGGCTCTAAAGCGCGCGCTTGCTCCTATGGGCATCAATTGACATGACTGTTATAAGAGAACGACTGTTACCACGGTGGTAATGAGAACGAAGTGAGGCACTGGTCCTTCAAAGAGAGAAGAACGCGATATGCGGTCGTCAGAAACTGAAATGCTAACTGCTATTCCAGAAACAAACAAAAGTTGAAATAACAAAGTGAAAGATCATAAAGTTAAATGAAATGCATCACTATTTCCAAGATATTGCTCAGACATAATATGTATGTATGTATGTATGTATGTACTTATTTATTTACTTATATATTTATTAACACTACAATTGGGTATACACCCGGTGGCAGTGATATATAATATACAATAATACCATATATAATTCTACAATATGGCAAAAGATCTCTAGGCCGTCCAAAGAAGAGATGGACTGAAAATTCTAGTTTGAGACCGTAACAGGCCACTTGGCCTAATACTTGTTAGGAAGATGATGATGATGATAATTCTACAATAATTGAGGGCTTTGCCAGAAGAAAGGCGGACAGACCTATACGCCCTTTTCCGGGAAAACGGTTTAAAATGTAGTGAATAATTATAGTAGCGAAATTTTGTTTTGATTGTACTGTACATACCTGCAGGACAGGGCTGCGTGCGTGTATTACATTTTATTCAGGTGCGTTTTAAAATCTTTGATTGCATGTATCTCAATTCGCCATATTGACGTATACGCCCTTTTTCTGGCAAACCCCTCAATTATAGCAATAAAAGAAAAATAAAAAAATAATGAAATAAAATAAACCTAAGATTTCTAACTATAAATAAATAGATGCAATAAATCTAGGACTATAAATAAAAACTATTCTATAATAACGCCTACAATAAGCAAAAGTAAATCTAACTTATAAGTTCTTCTATTTCACCCAACTATTACCAATTTAAGTAATTACACATCACCTTAATCAATTACAAATCAACATAATTAAATATCATCTTAATTAATTACATATCACCTTAATTTATTTACATATCAACTAAATTACAATCTGTTATGGTAACAAATAATATTAGAGACAAAAATTCGCACCGGTGCCGGGGATCGAACCTGGATCCTTGGTTCTACGTACCAAGCGCTCTCGAAAAAATCATCCAGCAGGTTCTGTCTTTAAACTACGGCAGCTTGATATAGAAACGTCCTTCAGGGGGGCTTGCTGAGACCAAGTAGGCAGCCGTTCAGGGCGACCACAAGCCAAAACAAATTAGCATCACGCAGATGGCATATTCTGTGTCATCACATGCTTCACTCAGTAATTCAATGCCTCTGTCAAGTTTGTCATTTACTAAACTCTTGTCGGCCTGGGTAGCGCAGCCGGTATAGCACTGGCCTTCTGTGCTCGAGGTTGCGGGTTCGATCTGGCACAGGTCAATAGCATTTAAGTGTGATATAACCTGGGCAGTTGCGAACGTCGTTAAATAAACCATAATTTAATTTAATTTTACTAAACTCCTATTAAAAACATACCAAAATTAAATATATTTCACAAATTCCCATAACTTTTATTTATGAAACAAGCATTAAAAAATAGTATTTTATTTTTAACATGTGTATCGTACACTATTTTTAGTCAGCCATTTGTCTGCACCACTAGACACACAATTCTTCCGACTTCTCCATTGCTGCTGTTTATGGTACAGTAGTACAGCAGATCGAGAGATGCCTGATTCAAAACCAGTTGCTCCCGAATTTTCAAATACATTATTTCATTCTTAATTGTTAGGTTAGGTATGTCTACTAGTTCGATCAGAAAATATACTTTATATAAAAAATTACAAAATAAAATGAACTTTATTTTTAAAAAATCCAATATTATTTTACAACTTGTATATTGATAAATCTACGTCAGTTTGCTTACAAACCTTGTATCATTAGCGTATAAAAATTTCAGTACCCTACGATATCTTTAGCAGTTCCTGAGACAATGTGTCATTAAACAAGCAAATTTAACAGTTAATCTTCCCTTGAAACATATTACTGAGATTCTAAGCAATTTTTTTTTTTTTCGAATTCTGCAATATTGTTATTCAGATAATTTTGGAATTTTATTGACATACACAGTCAATATACAACACACGTCTTGGGATTCTGTGAACAGGGATTGCTCTTGAGGAACTCTAGACATCATCTTATAAGATCCAAAATTGCTGCCGCATTAAGAAATAAGGGCTGGACAGTAGAAGAATAAATCTCCTGTCTAGCTGAAAATGGGTCAATGAGACGAGTAGATATTTTAGAGTACAATGCTGACACTAAACAGGGCATCATTGTGGACCCCATGATACGTTTTGAAGTAGAATGTCATCAGTCAGCCGAGGTCCACCATGAGAAGAAGTCGATCTATGAGCCTACAGTCAACTATTTCAAGCTGAAATATGCCTTAATTCACGTTGAGGTACTCGGCTTGCTCATAGGTGCTCGAGGGACTATACCAGCTTTTTTCGAAGAATTTCGACAGCAGTTTGCTCTGCCAACATCTCTGAGGGATGACATTGTGATAATTGTGTTAAAAAAAATCCTGCCAAATCCTAATTAATCACATGGTGCCACATTAATAGCAATTGTAATTTTTCACGCCCTTTTCTTCGTTTCCCTTCTTTAAAATTTAATATCTATGTTTACGTATGTATAATAATTTTTTTGAGGATATACTGAGTCCGTTAGGGCTACCCTCAATGGGGGCAGTTTACTATTATTGTTATATTACTTAAAGACTCTTTATAGTTCGCATAATGTGAAAGCGAGATGTTACCAGACGATGTACTTCTACATCTGACATACATCACAGCAGAAGATGGATTTGATAACCCAAGAAGAAGGCACTCACTCACCTGGATGTGCACCGTGACGCTGAAGTTCTGGCCAAACGCAATCTTCTCGATCTCGACCAGGTCGAAGTGAACGTCTTCCTTGCCCTTCTTGGGGAACGAGTAGTACTGCTGGGCCCGCTCGATGCCCCTCACGGCGTTGAACACGGCCAGCCGCTCTGCTTGGGATCCTAACAAATGCAGTTCTTACTACCAGCTTTCATTTGGTTCGCTTCCTGGCTCCTCTTTCTAAATTAATTATTTTTATACATCTTGATTAGGCTACACAACTTTTAACACTGTATCACTTCGGAATATGTATGATAAGAACTTTCTTGTGTTAAATTTTAACGTACCTTGTTAACATGTTTCGACACCTCTTGTTTCCTGTGTGGGTGCGTTCGTAGTGTACAGTCAAAGAGTGTGTGTGTTTTGAAGTTGAGTTGTGAGTTGAGAATTTCGTTGGGGTGTGTTTTCGTGTGTCTGTATATTTCATATTGTTCTAGTGTGTTGAGTTTCTGGCTTTTTGGTTGGATGTGCAGTATTTCCATGTCCGTGTTGATGTCTCTGTAGGTGTGGTTAGCATTTGTGATGTGTTCTGCATATGTGGAGGTGTTTTGTAATTTTGTTATGGCTGTGATGTGTTCTTTGTAACGTGTTTGAAACGATCTGCCTGTCTGTCCTATGTAGAAGTTGTTGCAGGTGTTACATTTGAGTTTGTATACGCCTGTGTGGTTGTATTTGTTTGTTTGTGTGTTGAGATGTTTTTGTAGAGTGTTATTTGTTCTGTATGCGATGTTGTAGTTTAATTTCTTGAACGAGGTTGCAATTTTATGTGTGTTTTTGTTTCTGTATGTTAGTGTGATGTATTTTTTGTGTTCTTGTGTTTGTGTTGTATTCTTCTGTTTTTTGTGGTTTTGTTTTGTCTTACGTATTATGTTGTCTATTATGTTGGGGTTGTATCCGTTTCCTTGTGCTATGTATTTGATTGTGTTTAGTTCTTCGTTGTAATCCTGTTGGTTCATTGGTATGTTGAGTAGTCTGTGTACCATTGTTCGGAATGCAGCTTGTTTGTGTTGTGTATGTGTGTTGTTGTTGTTGTGGGTTTTCTGTACACTTTGAATGTGTGTTTGTTGTCTACTTTTGTTACTGTGATGTCTAGAAAATTTATGGATTTATTGTTTTCAATTTCTAATGTGTAGTGTAGCTTTGGGTGTATTTTGTTTATGTGTTATTTTTGTTGTTTTCAAATTATTGAACAATTCGATAGTTTTCAATAATCGAATTATGCAATAGTTCCTTATTAGATTCATACTTTTATCCATAGGCACCGACTTCTAATTTTAAAGAAGACAGCAACACAAAAATCAAATTTCTTAAAAATTAAATCTACAGTCGCAATGTTCAGCTGATGGACAGGGCATGACTTGTTAGCAGGCCGCGTTCACAGGACAGAAATTTGCACCACACCAAACTGTATTCAGCGCAGTTCAAATGAAGTAACGGATTTGGACCATCTGAAGAGATGCAACGTGCATGGTACATTCCCTAAAAATCTTGGAGTGCTTTATCGCCAAATATTCAGACACTACAATAACATATGAAGTTGGCCAGTATTGTCATTTTTTGTTACATTTAATTGAAATTTGCTTGAACGAAAAATCACGAAATGTAATTTACTCAGAATCAGAGATTGTTGCAAACAGCAAAATAGTACAGAATATGATGACTAACCATTTCAATTAAATTTATGCAAAATTAATTATTACACATCTACTTAACAGCAGCAAAGTTATATTTTATGAGACTTTTTATTTTTGTAAAAAAAAAAGCAATCTATCTACAGCCCGACCACATACAGGTTCTTACATTTTTTCAAATAGTTTGTTCACCCCTTCATGTTGGCTTTTACAGTAAGAGAGGAATTAAGAAATGCAGAATTCGAATCCTGGAAAGTAATGCCTGGAAGAGGCAGAGGTGTAGAATTGTACAGCCAAGTACCTAAAGCCAACGCCTGGATTTTTAATAAGTCTGGACTATCTGCATCTGAATGGGTAACCTGCCTCAAAATGAACGCCAATTTAGCAGCAGTTAGAGGAGTACCTGGTCGCTCTTTGGACGGATCCCGGTGCAGACATGGCTGCCCGGAGACTGAAACCCTTGCCCACGTCCAAGGTCAGTGTAACAGAGGTTTACTCCTCCGAAATGCCAGACACCATCATGTTCGATCCTTAATTGCAACTGCTTTGAAAAAAAAGTCTTGGACAGTAGAAGAAGAAGTCTTTTTGCCTTGCTACTAATGGCTCCTCTAGATGTATTGACATCATAGCATATGCCCAGACTACCAAGAAAGGATATATAATTGATCCTACCATAAGGATTGAAACGGGGAGTAGCCAGCCGGAGGATGTCAATCAAGAAAAGATCAACATTTATCTGCCAACAGTTGATTACTTCAAAGCAAAATACCAGCTTGAAGACATTGAGGTGATTGGTCTTCTTATTGGAGCTCGTGGTGTGATTCCCAAGTTCTTTGAAAGCTTCAGGAAGACTTTTGAACTATCACAGACACTTACTGCTGACATCATAACTTCAGTTTTGAAACGCTCTTGCCAAATTCTGAGTCATATTCACTCTGTTTAATTTCTTTTTCTTCACTTTATAATTCATATATGTTTATTTTAATTTTCTGTCAACAAATTTATGTAAACAGTTAATATTGTAAAATTCATGTAGGAGAGTGTACTGAGTCCTTCTGGGTTACCTCCAATGGGAGGCAGTTAACAATTTAAAAAAATTTTAACAGAAGCATGTGACCTACCAGATACCCCCTTTGTTGTTATCTAAGTATACCATTACCTCTGTTTTTAGCTAACCTGTCTGGTGCTGGTGGTAAAATAATAGTGTCTATGCGATCTCGTAGATCCAATGTTCACTCACAGACAAGTTGTGATTGAGGAACAAGATGGGACGGGATAAAATCACACCATATCTTTTGGCATGTTTCTCAATGATCACAATTTCACTGCAATTATAATTTTCAGGAATTTTAAATTAAAAAATCTTTAAAATTCACCGGCTAACATATTGATGACATTGAATTTCTACCACCCAGCTCATCCCAAAATACTACAAAATGTTAAATTACAACATTAAAAGTGTTATAAAAAGCTAAAGCTGATTTTTGAAGTGCGAAATTTTGGTACATTGGTACATATGTATTACATTACCTTCAGGATTCTTGTACTTGTCCGTGATGTCCTCCATGTCGGAATCTCCGTCGTCATCGTCCTTGTCATGCCGCTTGGTCACTATCTTCCTCCCCACACTGAAATACAGACGGACATGGTGACAGCAACCGCATTACTTGATCAGGAGTAGCTGCACGACTGTAAACCTACATAATAATTATGTCACGTGATGGAGCAGCACCATCTTTGTCAGGATTTTAAACCGGTGCCTGGCTGTTCACGTATGGCGCACCATAGTTACCATCACAATATTTTGCAAATCTAGTCTTTCAGATAAAGCTCCCTGTAAAGCAGATTTGAATAATTTCAAGGAAAAAATTGTTCCGGGGCCGGGTATCGATCCTGGGACCTCTGGTTGAATGTACCAGCACTCTACCAACTGAGCTACCTGGGAACTCCACCCGACACCGTCTCAACTTTTCCCTTAATATCCACACAACTCGCGTGGGCTAACGAAATGCCAGAGACCCACATCGAGTGCACACAATCTCTGTGTGACTTGGAATTGTGGTTTTCTGTTAACGTACACAGTGACGTATATATTATGCAAATCTAGTCTTTCAGGTAAAGCTCCCTGTTAAGCAGATTTGAATAATTTCGTCAGCCCACGCGAGTTGTGTGGATATAAAGGGAAAAGTTGAGATGATGTCGGGTGGAGTTCCCGGGTAGCTCAGTTGGTAGAGCGCTTGTACGTTCAACCAGAGGTCCCGGGATCGATACCCGGCCCCAAAACGATTTTTCCCTTGAAATTATTCATCACAATATTTGTTATAACATGTGATTAAAAAGGAAATTCAACAACACTTGTGTTAATACTGTATGGAAAACTAATCTGTATACATCATTTACAAAAGAGACTAAAAAAAAAAAACAAATGACATAAGGATACCCTAAAGTGAAATTTGAATTTTCTTAACTGTTTCAGCTAGATCTATGAACATTTGTACACATATGATGCTGCATATAAACAGTCCTTGTTCAAAATTTCATCTCACTTGTTCCAAAATTTTTGTAAATTTAAATTGTATTTTGTAAAATCACTACTCTCCCTACAAATTCCAAATTTTTCTATGAAATGCGCTCCATATACCTTCCATACTCCCTAAAACATAACTTGCTATTTTCTTTTTTTTCACATTATTCTTGAAGGACTAAGAAAAAACTATTTTATACTGTCAAATATAAACACAGGTAAAAATTGTGATGTCTACCAGAAAAAAAAAGAAGATATTTACCCAGAAAATCTTGAGGTTTAAGGAAAATCCTGATAGAAAGTTTTGTTAAGCACGCCTTTAAGAAGAACTAGAAAAAGATCTTGCTGATCATGCACATAGTACAAATTAGTAGAAGCAGCGTTTTTAGTGAAGAAAAATGTGAACGAAAAAAATTGAGTTTAAAAGTTTAAAGGACCACCCAGAGCGTGCAATATTTTAATTGACTGTCGGTTCAAACAGCCGATTGAAGAGGCCTATCTGCATGGAAATTAGTGAAGAGGTTCTTTGAACCATAATATATACAACTTTTTAATGTTAGAACAAAAATTTGAATTTTTTCAACAAAATCGACAAAATTTCGCCCCAGTGTATCCTTAAAATAAACTGTGAAAGGCCTAAAGAAAATTTACAAATTCTACCGAAACCAATTTTTAAAAATAGTTATCAGTGCAATATAACGATAATGTATTACCAACACTCTTCAAGATTCTCTAAAATGTAACTTCCTTTTACCTCTTTAAATGTTCAAAGTTTTAAATATTTATCCGTTAATTTTAACAATGAATCTGCCAAACTAAATATAGCAAGTTAAAATGATAGTTTATATACATCTCCTTTGAGCAGAATTGGTAGAAGTTAGCACAGAAAATGGGATGATCTGCAATCCAACGCCTAACAAATGCAACACCTGCAACAACTTCTACATAGGACAGACAGGCAGATCATTTCAAACACATTACAAAGAACACATCACAGCCATAACAAAATTGCAAAACACCTCCACATATGCAGAACACATCACAAATGCCAACCACACCTACAGAGACATCAGCACAGACATGGAAATCCTACACATCCAACCAAAAAGCCAGAAACTCAATACATTAGAACAATACGAAATATACAGACACACGGAAACACAACCCAACGATATTCTCAACACACAGCTCAATTTCAAAACACACACACTCTTTGACTCTATACTACAAAACGCACCCACACAGGAAAAAGAGGCGCCAAGACCAACAATGACCAGTTCCGAAGATGACCGAAAAATAGGTCGAAACATGTTAACAAGGTACGTTAATAATATTTAACACAAGAAAGTTATTATCATACAAATTCCGAAGTGATACCGTGTTAAAAGTTGTGTAATCAAGATGAATAATCTTTATTTATTTATTTATTTTATTTTTTTCTTTTTACAATTTGGTCTGTAGCAAGCTTCTCGTATACACTCCAAAAAACAACTGTGATCGTAAATGAAAGAGCAGATTTAATCATGCTAACTAGTGACAAAGCTTCATCTCTGCAGCAAGTGACACTGGCTTGTAGGAAAAGCTGTGCGCTTTCTTCATTTCAAATAATCAGTGACAATTATGCAAATGCAAATAATAAAATAATACCAATAATAAAAGTTTTATTCTTACATATTCTGTGTAGGTTTGTAATCTGAAATGAGTGCTACTCAAAGAAATAACATTTATAGCAGTTTAGAACTGAAATACGAGTACATTTATCCCCTAGGCCTCAAACAAATCTACAGGCAAAAGGTTTACGAATTCTCACACGGAAAAAAGACGAAAAGGGCAAAATCCAAACTGTAGTACGGTACGGTAATTAAATCATTTGTGCACTCACTGATACTGATTGATGCTGAGGCGTGAGAAGCCCCACTCCGAGCTCTCGTCCTCCTTGAAGTGACAAACGTCTGCATTCACCTCTGCGAAGACGAATGGAGTGTCATAGGAGAAGCCCACCTCTCCACGACGAACTGCCTCCAGGGAGGCTGGGCCACAGCGGTACACGGCTGCAACATGCCAAAATGTGAAGAACAGCAGCTTTGCAATACACATAAAATTAATCTTCCTTAAAAAAACAGTGAAGGGTGCGGAGATCCTTGAGTCAACTGAATGTGTAGTTTATTGCTTTCACGTGTTAAACACTAGGTACGGTACCTTGTTGACTAGTTTCAGCCTTTGTGAGCTAGTCAACAAGGTACCGTACCTAGTACTTAACACGCAAAGCAATAAACTACATTTCAGAAGTCATATTGTGTTAAAAGTCTTGTAATCAAGATGTATAACTGTACATAATTAACAATAGATCCCTATTAGAAACAACAACAACCAAATTTCTTGGCTTAAAAATCGATAATGTGTTAAATTGGAAAAATCATATTAAAGAAATTGCCCCCAAACTAAATTCAGCTTGTTTTGCTATTGGATCTATGCAAAAGATAGTAAATATCAATACCTTAAAAACAATACACTTTGCATACTTCCACTCGGTAATGAGTTTTGGAATAATATTCTGGGAAAATTCCACAGATAGTAACAGTACATTCCTACTACAAAAAAGAGTAATTACAATAATAGTAGGTGCCAAATCTAGGGAATCTTGCAGGACTATTTTCAAAAAACTACAAATAATGCCCATGGCTTGTCAGTATATCTTTTCATTAATAATCTTCCTCGTATGTAATCGTGAAAACTTTGTAACTAATTCAACAGTTCATAGCATAAATACACGTCAAAAATGACTTTCATACTCCATCGGAAAGTCTATCGTGCTATCAAAAAGGAGTGCGTTATATGGCAGTAAAAATTTTGAATAGCCTCCCTATCGATATAAAAATGAAACTCAAAACATAAAATTATTTAGGGCCAAATTAAAGAAGTACCTAATTTCTCACGCCTTCTATTCTGTAGGTGAATTCATGACATTCAATAACGCTTCATGAAATTGATACTAAAACTTTGTGTTGTACTAGTAGACTATATTGTAAATCTCGTCTGTATATATTTCATCTAGACTGTGACTATAAATTAAGATTTTATAATAGTATTAAGTTTTTTGACTTGTTCCATATTCTAGCTGTAAGCAATGTATGAATACTATGGAATGTTAGTAAATACAATACAATACAATACACAACAACGTCTGTCCGTGTTTTTCAATAGTTAGTATTTTTCTGATGTCTCTCGCTGCAGTTACATATTTTCGCAACCCAATTGCTACTGTTTCGTGAACAAGTGTCACAATGTTGCCATCCGTTCACTTTTATTTGCTTGAATAACTGAAAACTCGTTCATAAAGGACCACGATGATATAAGACTTGTATGTTTAACTCCCCTCCCTGATTCATCCCTCAAATGGACCCTACTTAGTCCCTCCCCTTCCAAGCGGTATTGTCTATAACAGGGGTTCCCAAACTTTTCAAAGGCGCGACCCACTTTTCGGCGAGAGTTCAGTTTGCAGTCTCCCCACTATTGTACCAGTTCTTGACCCAATTACAAACATACAAATCCCTGTAAATTCGTGAACAAGTACAATTCTACTCGAAACCAGTGGATACCAACCGAAGTAGAAATTTAAACAACTTTCTGAGTACTTTCTGGAAGAAACTCAAAACTATCACGACAGTCACTGATGGATAAGTCTACTGAATCCGCTGCGTTCAACTGGCTGAAATTAGAAAAATATTAAGCGAAAACTCATTGAAATATGTACCTACTGATGAAATGTTGAAACTACACCTTTTTTTCGCAGAGTGTTGACCAGTTTTGCAGCTAGCAAAAGGAATTCTTAAATCATTGATAACATATGCAATCTCGTATTCATGCAAATTATGGTTTTTCGTGTATGATTATCAACAAAACAAAAGCGAGAAATCTCGAATTTGAAAAGAGAGAGAGTGTGTGAGTGAGTGAGTAAGAGAGTGAGAGACAGATTGAGTGAGTGAATGAGTGAGTGAATGAGTGAATGAGTGAGAGAGAGAGGAAGTGAGTGAGTGAGTGAGAGATTGAGTGAGTGAATGAATGAGTGAGAGAGAGATTGAATGAGTGAGTGAGTGAGAGAGATTGAGTGACTGAGTGAGTGAGTGACTGAGTGAGAGAGATTGAGTGACTGAGTGAGTGAGTGAATGAGTGAGTGAGTGAGTGAGAGAGATTGAGTGACTGAGTGAGTGAGTGAGTGAGAGAGAGATTGAATGAGTGAGTGAGTGAGAGAGATTGAGTGACTGAGTGAGAGAGAGATTGAGTGAGTGAGTGAGTGAGTGAGAGAGATTGAGTGACTGAGTGAGAGAGATTGAGTGAGTGAGTGACTGAGTGAGAGAGAGATTGAATGAGTGAGTGAGTGAGTGAGTGAGAGAGATTGAGTGACTGAGTGAGTGAGTGACTGAGTGAGAGAGAGATTGAATGAGTGAGTGAGTGAGTGAGTGAGAGAGATTGAGTGAGTGAGTGACTGAGTGAGAGAGAGATTGAATGAGTGACTGAGTGAGAGAGATTGAGTGAGTGAGTGAGTGAGTGACTGAGTGAGAGAGAGATTGAATGAGTGAGTGAGTGAGAGAGATTGAGTGACTGAGTGAGTGACTGAGTGAGAGAGAGATTGAGTGAGTGAGAGAGAGATTGAGTGAGTGAATGAGTGAGTGAATGAGTGAGCGAGTGAGTGAATGAGTAAGAGAGAGATTGAATGAGTGAGTGAGTGAGTGAGAGAGATTGAGTGACTGAGTGAGTGAGTGACTGAGTGAGAGAGAGATTGAGTGAGTGAGAGAGAGATTGAGTGAGTGAGTGAGAGAGATTGAGTGAGTGAGAGATTGAGTGAGTGAGAGATTGAGTGAGTGAGAGAGAGATTGAGTGAGTGAGAGAGATTGAGTGAGTGAGTGAATGAGTGAGCGAGTGAGTGAGTGAGAGATTGAGTGAGTGAGTGAATGAGTGAGCGAGTGAGTGAGTGAGAGATTGAGTGAGTGAGAGAGAGATTGAGTGAGTGAGATTGAGTGAGTGAGTGAGAGATTGAGTGAGTGAGTGAGAGATTGAGTGAGTGAGTGAGTGAGAGATTGAGTGAGTGAGTGAGAGATTGAGTGAGTGAGAGATTGAGTGAGTGAGTGAGAGATTGAGTGAGTGAGTGAGAGTTTGAGTGAGTGAGTGAGAGATTGAGTGAGTGAGTGAGAGATTGAGTGAGTGAGTGAGAGATTGAGTGAGTGAGTGAGAGATTGAGTGAGTGAGAGAGATTGAGTGAGTGAGTGAGAGATTGAGTGAGTGAGAGAGAGATTGAGTGAGTGAGAGAGATTGAGTGAGTGAGTGAGCGAGTGAGTGAGTGAGAGATTGAGTGAGTGAGTGAGTGAATGAGTGAGCGAGTGAGTGAGTGAGAGATTGAGTGAGTGAGAGATTGAGTGAGTGAGAGAGAGATTGAGTGAGTGAGATTGAGTGAGTGAGTGAGAGATTGAGTGAGTGAGTGAGAGATTGAGTGAGTGAGTGAGTGAGTGAGTGAGAGATTGAGTGAGTGAGTGAGAGATTGAGTGAGTGAGAGATTGAGTGAGAGAGAGATTGAGTGAGTGAGTGAGTGAGATTGAGTGAGTGAGTGAGAGATTGAGTGAGTGGGTGAGAGATTGAGTGAGTGAGTGAGATTGAGTGAGTGAGTGAGAGATTGAGTGAGTGAGAGAGATTGAGTGAGTGAGAGAGAGATTGAGTGAGTGAGAGAGTGAGATTGAGTGAGTGAGTGAGAGATTGAGTGAGTGAGTGAGAGATTGAGTGAGTGAGTGAGAGATTGAGTGAGTGAGAGAGATTGAGTGAGTGAGTGAGATATTGAGTGAGTGAGTGAGAGATTGAGTGAGTGAGTGAGAGATTGAGTGAGTGAGTGAATGAGTGAGCGAGTGAGTGAGTGAGTGAGAGATTGAGTGAGTGAGAGAGAGATTGAGTGAGTGAGTGAGATTGAGTGAGTGAGAGATTGAATGAGTGAGAGAGAGATTGAGTGAGTGAGATTGAGTGAGTGAGTGAGAGATTGAGTGAGTGAGAGAGATTGAGTGAGTGAGAGAGATTGAGTGAGTGAGTGAGATTGAGTGAGTGAGTGAGAGATTGAGTGAGTGAGAGAGAGATTGAGTGAGTGAGAGAGATTGAGTGAGTGAGTGAGTGAGAGAGAGATTGAGTGAGTGAGTGAGTGAGTGAGTGAGCGAGTGAGTGAGGTGCGTGCGTGCGTGCGTATCGAATACTTAGCCCAGATTTTAGTGGCTAGTGTCTGAAAAACAGGCACACTTATTACAATAATTATTTTTTACTTAATAACTGTTAAAAGATTTTTTTTATCTTCATGGTGAACGTTGTTTATACTTCTAAATGCAAAATAAATGTATGTTGATGTATGTTGATAAGGAGTTTTTGTTTTATTTTGTAAATCATCTCGTCGACCCCCACTTCAGGAACCACTGGTCTATAAAGTTACATTCATTTAAATAAAATAACAATTAAATTACGTTATTTTCTGCATTTAATAAATATTTGGATCAAATCATATCTACACTTTTCTCTACTAATTAAGGATTGTAAAGGCCCTGTAAAGAATAAAACTAGATGTGCATGCAGTGAGTGACATGAATTACACCGATATATTTAATTTAATTTTTTAATGATGTGATGTCAATTATGTATCACATAAGATGGACAACACTTCCAGCAGCTACTGTGAGGAGGGTGAAAACCTTATGTTATTAATACAGCACAGTGTGAAGTGTTGTGAGTTCTCAGATCTGACAGCAGGGGCACTGCTGCTGGTCGACTGACTGAAACACCGGGAACGTTCACTGAGATATGTAAGCTTCTGTTCTAAACCATAAGGCATGTTCCTTACTAAGATGCTAGGTTGCATTGTTATGAAGATATCCCATATACTTGCCATCACTCGCTTCCTGAGGAGTGGCGTCGATGATCTGCCAGCCGCCGTAGCCCAAGGGCAGGTCAGGGCGAGCCATCCACAACTCGTTCCACACGTGGAAGTTCCAGCAGGAGTCGAAGCAATCCCCGTCTGGGCCGCCTTGTATCTCCTCGCCGAGTCGGTCAAAGTACTTGTCCACCGTGAGGGAGGAGTTGGTGTCGTGGGCGGACACGTAGTTGGTGACGGAGCGGCAGGGGATGCCCAGAGCACGACAGACTGCCAACAGTGATTGTTAATCAGAGAGAACATGGAGGAGGGCGAGAATGATTACCAGTATTAAAATTAAACACTTGAAGGGGAAGAACACGAAGACGAAGAAGGAAATTTAAATCTAGAAGATGAAGACTAAGAATATGAATAATACAAAATATTTATTTTCAGTCAATGACTTTACTTTCTATATATGTGAGGTGCAAGTCCTTACATTACATAATTTTAATATTGTATGAACGTTTTTATCGGTTTCATACCAACATCATCAGATACAACATTTTATACAGCAATATCATCTCTAGTAAGTACATATGTCTCTACAACCAAAATACAATATTCTTAATGAGCATACAACATGATAAAAATAACATAATTTAGAACATCAATATATCTCTTTTCTTGTGTGACTACACCCTACTGTGAATTGATTAAAAGCACATGTGTGATTACAATACATGTACAAATATAAAATTGCAGGTCTTCACTGATAAAATAAAAAATAAAATCTATATACTATATTATGTGAAGAGATGCATTACAGTCTTTTAGCTGATTTGTTTGTGCCCATGTTCTTGTTTTCTCATTACTACATGCCTTTGCACCGTCCAAAGATGTATATACGTCATAATGTATAAATTGAGGTTATGCCTTGTGACCTAATTATTCAAGGTTGTTGTGGATGTCATTTGTAACAGATGATATGTTTCAATATTAGGTTGTCATTTGATGTTGATTGGCGGCAAAATGAATTGCAAAATAAGAATATGAAGATCATGAGAATGGAGAGGAAGGACGTGAACCCTTCTACAAGAAGCTGTTATATGAACTCACCAGTGACCACAACGGCGGAGAACACCCAGCACTGTCCGTATTTAACGGGTCTGCCACCCTCCTTCAGGAACTTCTCTAATATAGCCACGCTTCCTGTCCAGGCGTGAGGCGCTATTCCATCTTCGTATTTCCCTCCCCAGTTGCCTTCAATCAAGCCGTCTTCATCAAGAGAATTTATCTAAACAGACAAGCCGGCAGCTATTAGTGTCGTGCATTACAGGCGCTATGTTCGGTTCAAGTTTGTCGAGTTTCTGTAGAACCGAAGTTCGCTTTGCCGAAGCTGACATGTCATGTTCATATCACACATTATATTATCGTCGTGTATGTTCGGTTCATTCTGTTGAGCATGGCGGTGGCGAAGTTCGATGTTCGCTGTGCTCTGTCATGTTTGTTCGACCATGTTATGAGCATACTCTCTGTTCTCCCCTCGCACCCTTCACGTTTTAATCGCTGAAGGATCTGATTAGTTTTTCATATGAAATACGACGAATTTGTAATGTCTTGGTTGCCTCTGTCATGTTTGAACATTGCACGTAGGGTTCCCAACCCTCCCGTGTTTCCCGGGATCTCCCGTATTTCCCCCTAATTTTTAACAGTCTCCCGGCTCCAGTATTATTCTTCTCTTTGAGCATTTTTCTCCCTTATTTTTGCATAATGCAAAAATCAATATTCTAAACATTTGATTTTGCCGTGAATGATGATTGTTTATGTGATGAGTTTTGTTGTTCAAGACAAGCATTGAAATGTGCAGTGTTTATAAGAGGTAATGCTTGCCAGAAATGGGTTTTAGTGATCATCCGTTTACAATCAAACCGTATTAAAATTATAAACAAAGAAAAACTGGCTAGTTTTGTTCTAAGCTCACCAGGAGGATGTTTTCTCTCATGAACAATGATTGAACAGATGTTCGAAACAGGAGCAACCAAATCACAGCCGAAAACTGCAGTCGACTTCAACTATTATGCGAGAAAAAAATTTTCTCAAAATACTCTTAATTTAATCTTAGCTGCGGAAGTGCAGAATAAAGTTATTTTTTAGTAACTGAACGGAATAATTTGTCAATTTTATATGTGAAATTTTCCGAATCCATTTCTTGGTTTGAGTTGCACAATGGACAGTTAGGGGACTGATATATTCCAATTCTATGCAGGTGTTTGGCCAAACAATCATGGCCTGTTGCCAATCTAAATGCAGCTACAGACGATTTTCGTGGTAAATCGGGAATTAACTGTGGATTATGATGCAGAGAGTTCCATTTTTTCCCTTGAGATTGTGTTATCAAATTTTGTTTGTTGAAGTCTAAGTATGTAGATTTAATAAATCTCTTCACAGAGTAATACGTAGATTTAGTAACAGGTCTGTAAGTAGCAGTGCTGCCCTTCTTTGCTAAAGCATCCGCATTCTCGTTTCCCAGGATTCCACAATG
The DNA here is from genome assembly GCF_040183065.1 of Periplaneta americana. NCBI lineage: Eukaryota > Metazoa > Arthropoda > Insecta > Blattodea > Blattidae > Periplaneta > Periplaneta americana. The sequence continues at coordinate 179,083,589 of NC_091128.1, forward strand.
GGATGGTATCCATTGGAATACAATTTTTTTATTGAGTGATATTAATTGAGAGAGCATTTTAGTTATTCCTACTGTTTGAGATGAAGGTGTGTGTCTAGACACTATTGATAGCTGCTTTGGAGTCTGATAATATAACTGCATTCTTAAATTTATTGATGTGGCATAGAAGATTCCTGAGACTTTCACTTATTGCAATGATTTCTCCATCAAAACTTGTTGTTCCATATCCAAGAGATCTATAAAGTGAGAAGAGACAGCACGTAACACCTGCACCGGCACCTTGTTCTCTGGAGATCAAGGATCCGTCGATGTATAAATGAAGCCAGTTTTGTGGAGGGTACCTAATATTAATTGTCTCTAAAGACAATTGTTTTAGTATTTCAGTGTTTACTTCTAATTTCAGTATTTCTTCTGTTAAATTTTTCCACCTCAAAATCTGTGCTTCAGTGGCTGGCCATGATAATATCTCTGAAAAATATTGGAGTGCAAGAGGCCGAATGGCTTTGTTGTCAAACGCCTGGCATTGGAGAACAACAACAAAATGTGTGAAATTTTGTCGATTCCTTAATCTCCTACACC